>NC_134692.1:120009624-120264624 GCF_050947455.1 Rhinoderma darwinii
GATCGAGGTAGTCATCCATTCCATCCAATTTATGAAAAGTCGGAGATTAGTCCGTGGAAAAAGAATTTATTGAATATAACACGACTGTTTGACAATGAACAGTTTCAAAACCGGACCGGTTTCTTCCTCAGGTAACAATACAGATACGTAACAGGGTGGAGTGTCGGTTAAATAACCGATTAAAACCTATGTACCCGACCCGGTAGTTCTTGCCCTCACCTGACCTTTTAATCGGTTATTTAACCGACACTCCACCCTGTTACGTATCTGTATTGTTACCTGAGGAAGAAACCGGTCCGGTTTTGAAACTGTTCATTGTCAAACAGTCGTGTTATATTCAATAAATTCTTTTTCCACGGACTAATCTCCGACTTTTCATAAATTGGATGGAATGGATGACTACCTCGATCAGTAGCGCATGGAAGACACCCGTTTTTTGCTTTTATTCCTTCATTTCCTTATTGAGACTTCATAGTCTAAGTTCTCAAATCGGGTCCTATGCTGCAAATCTGATCCTGACACCTGCATTGTGAAGCTGCCCACATCGTGGAGGCTATCGTTTTTTGGAATCTGTTACACTGGATGTTATGCTCCCAGCATAACTGCACCAGGTGAGCCACTTTCAGCCTTTGTTCACACGCTGCTTATCACAGTGTCATGCACTATTGTGCGCTTTGTGTTTTTTCTATCTCCTTCTTCCAGTAATGATGGCCCCTTAGTGCCGCAACACAGAATCATGCCTCATAGTGCCTCCCACACTGTATAATGTCCCCATAGTTCCCCCCACAATATAATGCCTCCATAGTGCAGTATAATGTGCCCTACACACAGTATAATGCCCCCATTATGGCCCCCATACACAGGATAATGCCCCCATAGTGCCCCACACACACAGTATCATGCCCCCATAGTGTCTCCCCTTGCAATATCATACCCCATAGCTGCCCTCACACGTTAGAATGCCCCCAAAGTGTTTCTCACACAGTATAATGCCCCAATAGTGCCCACACACAGTATAATTCCCCCATAGTACCCCACATACAGTATAATGCCCCCATAGTGCTCTCCCCACTTGGTATAATCCCCCATATTACATCCTGAAAATAATAAAATAAATACTCACCTAGCCCCGTTCACATGATGAATGTCTCACGGCAGGCGTCACAGGGTGAATGTTGGAGAATGGAGCTCACGGCTCCCTCTTCTACCATTGTACTGAGCTGTCTCTGAGGATCAGATACAGTTTAAACCGGGACATGCTGCAGGCCTCGCAGTACAGCGGGACGTTGCCCAAAATACTGGTCTGTCCCACGGATCCAAACCGGTTGGCAGGCATGTAACTTTAATGTTTAGTGTGCTAGTAAAATCCTACAGTATACAGTATGTTGCTATATTTACCAGCTCTATTTTCTTCTCCACAGTTTTTGCAAATACATCCACTGTCTATTGCAACTGTCAGGGCAAGGAACATAGTGCCCCTGTAAATTGTGCCCTACAGCCCACATGTAGACAGTGCTATACAACACCCCTTGTAGATAGTGTCCCCTCCCCCCTTGTAGAGTGCCATACAGCCCCCTGTAGATAATGCCCCGCTGTAGAGATTGCCACCCGTCCCCCTGTCGATAGTGCCCCCCACTGCTCCGTTGTAGATAATGACATGCAGCCCCACCCTGTAGATAGTGCCCCCAAACAAATAAAACAACAAAAATTATACTATACTCACCTAGGTCCCATTCCCACTCCACAGCATTTTCAATGCAGACGGGATCCTTGCATAGGCCGGCGTGATCCAGAGACGTCATCACGCCAGACTGCATAGGGATCCTGTCCCTATGCCTGATAGGCTGCCGAATGTGGCCTGTAGCCTAGTAAATGGCAGAGCAGGGCTATACCTCCCTGCTCTGCCATAAAGTTTAATAGTATCTGCGTCCTAAGGACGCAGATACTATTGAATGTGGTGTCGCTACTTCTATAGCAGACATAGCATCTGGGCGGCACGGGCCACCTCATACCACGGGCCCCGTAGCAGCTGCTATGGCTGCTACAGTAGTAGTTGCGCCACTGTGTCAGGACATGCTGGGAGTTGTTGTTTTACAACAGCTAAAGAGCCACAGTTTGGAGAGCACTGATCTAGAATAATTATTTCATAAAGAGAAGCACGTTAGGGGATGTCTTAGTAACTTAGATGATTGGATTCTCAGCTGTTTGACTAGCACAAGAGCCCAGAGTTGGATTGAAGTACCTTGGGTCCACCAGAGGAGATAATTCTTGGGGCCCACCTATACAGAAATAATGTGACCACTCTTAATTGTGTAGTAAAACAAAGACCAATATTACCACCATATAGTGGCAGATATGAGTCCTATCCTCTTTGGGCCCCTATATATAGTAGTTAGGTTCCAGTTTGGATCCATATAGTAGTTAAGCCACCTTTGTGCCCCTCTATAGTAGTTAGACCCCTTTGTGCCCCTATATATTAGTTAGGACCCCATTTGGGCCCACATAAATTAGTTTGCACCTCTTTAGGCTCCCATGTAGTAGTTAGGACCCCTTTTTGCCCATATATATATATATATATATATATACACTGTATATATATATATATGTATCTATATTATATATATATATATATATATATATATATATATAGTCCAGAGATAGATGAACACAGCACTCCAATGGTTCCAAAAAATCAGGCCATGTGCTCATTACCTGGGGGTGAATCAATTCCCCAAAATACAATAGAAGGAAGCAAAGAACACCGTAACGGCACCAGGACTTCAAAGTAGATGAAAGCAGGGTGGATTTATTCACCTCAACACAGCAATGTTTCGGTTCAACAGGAACCTTTCTCAAGCCTGATGGCTTGAGAAAGGTTCCTGTTTAACCGAAACGTTGCTGTGTTGAGGTGAATAAATCCACCCTGCTTTCATCTACTCTGAAGTCCTGGTGCCGTTACTGTGTTCTATGACTCTATATATATATATATATATATATATATATATATATATATATATATATATATATATATAGTAGTTAAGTTCTCCTTTAAGCCCCCCAAATAGTAGCTAGGCAACCTTTTACCCCTATATAGTACTAAGGTTCCTTGTAGGCCTGTGGTCCACAAGAGTAAGCGGTGGGGCAGGGAGCCAATGGCTCTCTGTTCTGCTGCCAGAGAGAATCGACTCGGAGCCTGGGCCCACCAGAGGATCCTCCGGTGGGCCAGTATGACGCTCTGTACACCAGTGTTAATTGTGCAATAATGCTTCTTGTCTCTAATTCTATATGCCAGCTATTTTCCTGTGTATATCTATGTCCTGTATATATGTATGTTATTGTCCGCAAACATAGAATGGTGACAGCACCCTGCGACACTAATGCCACCTAAACCACTAAATATAAATAAATATGCACTAAAGCTAAATCTACTTACAAATAGGGAGGTTCTTAGTGCACATTTTGATCAAAAAGTGTTAGCCCACCTGCCACGACAAGGCGACCTCTGTAAGGTGGGAACCTACGCTGCACATACACCCAGAACTGGGACTAAGCCTACATATATACCTGGGGATGGTAGGATCCAGCATTGAACTGATTAAAATCACCCAGGGCAGAATGGGAGGAGTGCAAGAACAACAAGTGGAGGCAGTCACTAACCCCACATATATGGATCACATAAACACAACAAAAAGTTGAACAGCACATTCCAACTAAATGATACAAAATGTATGCAGGTGCAAGAACACCCATGACTGCAGATATACAGCAAACATAGAATGGTGACAGCACCCTGCGACACTAATGCCACCTAAACCACTAAATATAAATAAATATGCACTAAAGCTAAATCTACTTACAAATAGGGAGGTTCTTAGTGCACATTTTGATCAAAAAGTGTTAGCCCACCTGCCACGACAAGGCGACCTCTGTAAGGTGGGAACCTACGCTGCACATACACCCAGAACTGGGACTAAGCCTACATATATACCTGACACTAATGCCACCTAAACCACTAAATATAAATAAATATGCACTAAAGCTAAATCTACTTACAAATAGGGAGGTTCTTAGTGCACATTTTGATCAAAAAGTGTTAGCCCACCTGCCACGACAAGGCGACCTCTGTAAGGTGGGAACCTACGCTGCACATACACCCAGAACTGGGACTAAGCCTACATATATACCTGGGGATGGTAGGATCCAGCATTGAACTGATTAAAATCACCCAGGGCAGAATGGGAGGAGTGCAAGAACAACAAGTGGAGGCAGTCACTAACCCCACATATATGGATCACATAAACACAACAAAAAGTTGAACAGCACATTCCAACTAAATGATACAAAATGTATGCAGGTGCAAGAACACCCATGACTGCAGATATACAGCAAACATAGAATGGTGACAGCACCCTGCGACACTAATGCCACCTAAACCACTAAATATAAATAAATATGCACTAAAGCTAAATCTACTTACAAATAGGGAGGTTCTTAGTGCACATTTTGATCAAAAAGTGTTAGCCCACCTGCCACGACAAGGCGACCTCTGTAAGGTGGGAACCTACGCTGCACATACACCCAGAACTGGGACTAAGCCTACATATATACCTGGGGATGGTAGGATCCAGCATTGAACTGATTAAAATCACCCAGGGCAGAATGGGAGGAGTGCAAGAACAACAAGTGGAGGCAGTCACTAACCCCACATATATGGATCACATAAACACAACAAAAAGTTGAACAGCACATTCCAACTAAATGATACAAAATGTATGCAGGTGCAAGAACACCCATGACTGCAGATATACAGCAAACATAGAATGGTGACAGCACCCTGCGACACTAATGCCACCTAAACCACTAAATATAAATAAATATGCACTAAAGCTAAATCTACTTACAAATAGGGAGGTTCTTAGTGCACATTTTGATCAAAAAGTGTTAGCCCACCTGCCACGACAAGGCGACCTCTGTAAGGTGGGAACCTACGCTGCACATACACCCAGAACTGGGACTAAGCCTACATATATACCTGGGGATGGTAGGATCCAGCATTGAACTGATTAAAATCACCCAGGGCAGAATGGGAGGAGTGCAAGAACAACAAGTGGAGGCAGTCACTAACCCCACATATATGGATCACATAAACACAACAAAAAGTTGAACAGCACATTCCAACTAAATGATACAAAATGTATGCAGGTGCAAGAACACCCATGACTGCAGATATACAGCAAACATAGAATGGTGACAGCACCCTGCGACACTAATGCCACCTAAACCACTAAATATAAATAAATATGCACTAAAGCTAAATCTACTTACAAATAGGGAGGTTCTTAGTGCACATTTTGATCAAAAATGTATGTTATTGTCCTGTGTAGGACGCAAATGTCTGGTCTTATGACTTTGTGATATCTAAAGCACTCAGAATTCCAAGCACCAAACCAAAGAATGCAAAATAAAGACACAAAACATTTTAATTCAGTGTTAAATGGTCATAGATTTATTTAATGTTACATGACCACACCGAAAATGGCAAACCTCTGACTCACGAAGAGTCACCTGCCTGCTCGTAGGAAAACCACCCTGTGGAGAAAACCTCTGGGGAAACCATGGCTGGAGAACTGCCCTTCCTCTGGGCTTAGAAGGTGCCCACATATAATTTAGCATCGTATAAACATAATTTGTACATTTTACCAGATTTACAATGAACAACATTAAACTCTTAATTCGGCTGATCAGGTTGACTAGGCAGATGTCTTCGTTCTCCCTTTACACCCATTGAAGATAATGAGCGATCCACGTAATGCACAGATGAGACAGGTCCTCCAGACGGGTCCTCCGGACTGCTCTTTGTAGCAGCTGTCTCCGCTCTGGCTAATAGAGGGGGATCTCGTTCCTGAAACCGCCCTCTATTACATTGATATGTTATAACAACACGCAAAAGGGTTGTCGAAAGCTGATAACCTGTATGGAGAGGACGGCATCACTGTGATGAAGAAGCAGTCTTGGGTGAAGGGGCTTCCCTGCTAGAACCTCCAAATTACATCAAGGCAGGCATCAGTGGTGAAGTCAAGCTCAAGGTCCTCAGTCGCATCAAATATGGCATAAACATATTTATTTATGACATCAGCACATTTGTCATCATTACTACAGGTGTTTATTACAACTGCACGCCTCATTCATTGTGAAGTCACCCACAGTGGTCTGAAGTGTTAACCCTTTAATGACTGTCAATGTACCTCACTACAAAGGCCATTAAAATGCACTTGTGACGAGACAGGGCTCTTATCCTTAGGACATTCACAGGGTTCTCTAATAAATAGACTTTAATGATTGCATGTGTAAGTTCTGAGGTGTGAATAAAGATGCATACATGGAATTAAAACCCCAATAGGATATAAGTAACGAAACTTCATCATGCACAACAAAATAACCAGGGGATCAAATCCCACATAGAAAAGACAAAGTAAAGCTGAATGGTGCATATCAGTGGCCATGATGGAAAATTGATAATGCAGGGGGTATCTCGGCTCAAGAACAATCAATAACAAAAAGTTGTCCAGGATAAGAAAAGCATTTCTGCTTTCTCCAAAAATAGCACCACGTCGGTCCTTAGGTGGTGTATGGTATTGCAGCTCAGTCCCATTCACTTTAATGGAGTTAAAGGGGTTTCCCCATCAGAGACATTCACAGGATCTGTCAGAAATGTCAGATAGATGCGGGTATCCCTAGAACGAGGCCCCTAAACTCTGTTCTACCGCTCTGTGTTGTGGCTGACGTGTGTTATTCCTGACCATGAATTAGCTCGCTGAACTACGCTGTTTCCATAAGTCCCATAGAACTGAAAGGTTGTTATGGAAACAGCGTATCTTGCATGCTACGCTGCTTCCGTAACTGCCATTCACTACTATGGGAGTTACGGAAACAGTGTAGCTCAGCGAGCTACGTTGATTTCGTAATTCATGGTTGCAAATCACACTTTTCAGCTACAACACACAGCAGTAGAATGAGGTTAAGGGGGCCCCGTTCTAGAGATAGGTGTGGGTCCCCGGGGTGGGACAAGCATCTATCTGACATCTATGACATATCCTGTGGATATGTCATAAATGTCTCTAATGGGAAAACAATAGACCCCAAATGGGGCTATTCACACAGCCGATTTTTAAAAAAATGGATCATGCCCTATTTTGGGCCATTTTCCTTGCCGCACGGCTTCCATGGGAGTCTATGGGGCCGTGTAAAGCACGGCTGTCACTCGGATGTGATCCGAGTGACGGCCGTGCATTCTGCCGCTCGCTCTCTTCTCCTCACAGTGCGAAGTGCATGTGAGAAGGAGGAGGAGGAGGGTATTTTGTTGCTCCCTGTAGGAGCTGAATCCCTAATCCCCGGCCAAAGCTTCGGCCTAAACTGTGGCCGGAGATTCCCTGACGTCCCTGACGTCACTGTCCATATATGTACAAATTAAATTCACCCGTTTTTAAAACAGACAGGGAAAAAAACGGATGCAAAACGGGTCATAATCGGCCGTTAAAAACGGAAAGACGGCCCAGAACGGAAACAAAAGGAATGCAAAACCGATGCAAAACGGCCAAGAAAAACGGACCAAAATGGCCGTTTTTATCGGCCGACACTCGGACACTGTCGCGTGACGGCTGTTTTTGTAGCAGCCGTCACACGGCCGTTTTCAAAATAAAGAAGTTCTATGGGTTTATTCACATGGCCATTTTTTTAACGGCCCGTAAATACTGGCCGCCAAAAAATAGGACATTTCCTATTTTTGGCCGTTTTCACGGCCAGACAGCTCCCATATATGGACAGTGACATCAAGGGGTTACTCCTGGAGCGGAATCCCCGGCCAGCTCTGGCAGGAGATTCCGCTCTCCTGACATCACTGTCCATATATGGACAGAGACATCAGGGGCTCCGTCTATTAGGAATCCCCGGCCAGGGGTATTCCGCTCCTACAGTGAGCTACAGTGGTGCTATCTACAGGGGAGGGGGTGGTATCTACAAGGGGGGGTGCTATCTACAAGGGGGTGCTATCTACAGGGGTGTGCTATCTACAGGGGGGTGCTATCTACAGAGGCAGTGCTATTTGGGGGGGTGGCACTATCTACAGGGCACACTGTGGCAATATCTACATGGGCACTGTGGCACTATCTACAGGGGGCAATGTGGCACTATCTAGAGTGGGCACTGTGGTACTATGTGGGCAATGTGGTACTATGTGGGGACTGGCCCTATGTGGGCATTATCTACAGTGGGCACTGTGTCACTTTCTACAGGGACATTGCAGCACTATCTACATGGGCACTGAGGTGTTTTCAGTGGGTTGGGACATCGGCCATGAAAAACGGATGACAAACAGCCATTATAAACGGACAGACGGACTGGAAATGAATGAAAATTTAGAGACACATTGATGCAAAATGGCCATGAAAAACTGACAGTTGATCAGTTTTTAATGGACATTTTTTTTCACTGTCGTCTGAATGTAGCCTAAATCTGCAATACCAGACACAAATCACCGACTGGTGCGTTGCTGTTTTTAGAAGAAAGCAGACATATTTTTCTAATCATGTACAGGAGCTGTACGTGATTAGAAAAATATGGTCCATTGAAGCCTATGGGTCCGTCAATACATCCGTGTGCCGTCCGTTTTTCACGGATCCGTTGCCAAGCAATGGCAGGGCATGCCAAAGTTCCCTGCATTCAACACACAAGATGGATTTTAACGTACCGTTAAAAAAGGAAGACAAACGGAAGCAAAACGTCCGTTTAAAACGCAACAACGGAACGAATGCGGAGTGACAACGGAAACTACACGGAAGTCATAACGGACACACGGATCCGTTTTAAACGTATGTGAAAACGGTGAAGGATGTGTGCATGAGGCCTAAGGAAGTAGGAAAAAGGAGAGACAAAAGAAGAAGAACGGCAGAGGGAAAGAGGGGGGAAAAAGAGGAATTCCCAGGTAAAAGAAGTCGAACTGGAGTGAAAGGAGTCTGCTGGAGGTGCCAGATGGAAAGGCATATTCCTGCCATGGGGACCATATTTGTGGAAATGTATCTTTTAAGGGGGATCCAGAAAATGGGATTTAACCCCTTCCTGCCTGACTTGCAATTACATTGCGGGAACTATGCCGTTTGTTACAGTGCCCGTGCCATCACTTCTGGGAGCGAACAGTATTATGCAGTCAACACCCAGCTCTAATGACCGAATCAATGATCTGTCAAAGAAAAATAATAATGTGATGGGTCTTTAACCTCTTGCCAACACAGAACAAGAATACTCGTCTTTAGCGGCGGGTGCTGGCCACATTAGGACGAGCATTCTCGTCTTGCAGTTAAACTGTCACAGCATGTAAACACGCTGTGACAGAACAGTGACTTCAGCTGTCATAGATATCACATATGTTAGTGGCGGGACCGATCGCAACTGTCCCTGCCCGGAGATGGCTGTGATTGGTCAGTCAATCCAGACTGACCAATCACAGCCAAAATGTGGAAAAAAACGCTTTCCTCAGCTCCGATCTCCTCATTCTTATCACAGTTGTGAGGAGATCCGAGAGAACAGCTGAAATTTAGTGTGTCCCATTGTGAAAATTAGAAATAAACTCACTAGAGACCTCTATAATTCCCCGCAGCATGTGTGGATGTATATATATATATATATATATATATATATATATATATATATATATATATAAGGTATATATATCTATATAGTACAGTAGGTTAGGTGTAATACAGTAGATTTAGGTTAGGTTAGTTTAGGTCTGTAAAGGCGTGTTATCTCCCGCCGTGCGCTGACGTTTCAGGTGCCGTTTTTGTTTTGTCATAAAAAGTTTTTAAAAAAATTCTAAAAAAATATAGGGTTTATTGCAAGTTATATACATTTAGTATAATCATTTAGGTAGGTTTTTTGTCCTGAGTTTTCAAGTTTTTTTATAGTCATATAAAAATGTTTTTGTCTGTTCTAGTATGGCTAAACAGATGTACACCGTGGAGGAGGCCTACACCATGCTGTGTTCATACACAGATACCTCCAGTGATGATGAGGAACATTTCCTAATAATGACCTAATCAAGTGATAGTGAAGAACCCCCACAAAGGCAGAGTAGGCAGAGTGACAGTCAGTCAAGTGACTCCAATTGCGTGCCCCCAAATATGTTTTCTCCCCAAATTCCAGAATTAATTTTTGCCCTGGGAATAAAAATTGTCACCGGGTACAGCGAACTGGATTTTTTTTAAATCTTTTTCACAGAAGAGTAAGTGAGCCTGATGGTTACACAAACCAATCTATACGCATCACAATTTCTGGCAAGTCACACCACCTCTTACTATGCAAGAAGCCAGATGTGGCATCACACTGATGCCGCCAAAATGCAAACGTTTTGGGGGCTTTTTATGAAAATGGGGCTTATTAAAAAACCCACCATACGGTCCTATTGGTATACTGACTTATTATATGATACGCCAATGTACAGGGCTGTAATGATGAGAACGCACTTTGAAGCGCTGTTAAAATTTCTGCATTACACCGATAACAGCCAGTGCCCTGTCCCTGGTGTCCTTACCCATGACAGACTATTCAAAATTAGCCCACTACTGACTGATTTTAATGAGAAATTTTCAGAGGCATACACCCCACAACAAAATATTGCCATCGACGAGTCACTCGTGCTGTTCAAGGGAAGGTTGGGATTCTGGACATATTTGCCAAGTAAACGTGCAAGATACAGAATCAAAATTGACAAGCTCTGTGAGAGTGAAAGTGGGTACACTCACAGACTTCGTATCTACGAGGGAAAAGATTCCCAGTTCTGTCCACCAGAATGCCCCACCATCCTCAACATTAGTGCCAAAATTGTCTGGGACCTTTTATATCCCCTGCTAGGTAAAGGGTATCACCTATACGTAGACAATTTTTATACCAGCGTACCTCTTTTCAAGTGTCTGTTTGAAAAAGGGACAGTGGCCTGTGGTACAGTAAGGAGGAATCAAAGAGGCCTCCCCAAAAATCTGGTGGATCAAAAATTGAGACCTGGTGAAAGCAGGTCCCTGTGTAATGCAAACATTATGCTGACTCATTTTAGGGACAAAAAAGACGTCTTCATCCTCACGTCTTTTCATGCGGACAGCCGCACCCCTGTTCCTGTAAGAGGCAGTAACACCACAGCACTCAGCCTGTGTGCATACAAGAGTACAGCCAGCTCATGGGAGGGGTGGACCTGGCTGACCAATTATTACAGCCATACAACGTATAATAAAGCAATTACTGTTCGAAGATCGGGCATAAGAGGGTTCAAGCACATCCCATGGAAGTCAGTCCAGCAGAGTTGTACCGGGACAGCACTTCTGAGCCGAAATTCCCCCTACTGAAAAAAAGAGACGGCCCTACAAAAAATGTTGCATTTGTTACAAAATGGACTTAGAAAAGACACAGGTTATCATTGCGACACTTGTCCCGATAAGCCGGGGTTGTGCATCAAAGAATGTTTTCGTTCTTATCATTCTTCTCTAAAATATTAATTTATTCATTCTCTAATTTTGTTTTAACCCCTTTTGATCTTTTCATATAGATGTACAGATATTTTATCCCTATTTCCATTACATTAACGCCCATTTAAAAATTGGAATTATACCTCAAATAAAACAAACAATTTCATTATACCCCTAGATGAATACTGGAGGACGGTGTTTTCTGCTCTGTCACTTCAGAACATTGTGTCTGGAATTTATCTTACTAGACCCAAAAAGCCACAAGGCACTTTAGTTTTATGCTCTCCCATAATTCCAGCTAAAAATATATGGTCAACATAATCACTATACCCCTAGATGAATTCTTTCAGGATCTGATTTTAAAAATGGGGTCAATTCTGGAGGTGTTACATTGTTCTGCCAGCTTAAATCCTCTGTAAGTGGTAGTTATATTCTGAAAACTACAGGGTATTCCTTTGCTTTTGAGCCCTACCATGTTGACAAAGATACGATTTCAGCCTAAGTGGGGGTAATTTTGAACAAGAGAAACAGCGAAATAAACATTGGGGTACATTTCCTTAGTTTCATGTACTGGATACGAAGAAAAATTTCCTATAAATGACACATTTGTGAGAAAAAAAAATCTGAATTATATTTTTACACCGGCTATGCATTAATTCCTCCAACAAAATGTAGTCTCAAACTACCAACTACATCCATGAATAAATTCCTTGAGGGTGTAGTTTCCAAAATGGGGTCACTTCTTTCGGGTTTCCACTGTACTGGTACAGCAGGGTCTCTGCAAATGTGACATAGCACCAAAAAGCCATCTGCGCAAAATCCAAATGGCACTCCTCACATTCTAATCCCTGCAATGAGTCCAAACAGCCATTTATTACCACATATGAGGGGTATTCCTGTAATCGGGAGAATTTGCTTTACAAATCTAGGGGTGCTTTTTCTCCTTTATTTCTTGTAAAAATTAAAAACTTCTATGTTTTTTCAGAAATATTTTTTCATTTTCATGGCCTAATTCCAATAAATTCAACATAAAACCTGTGAGGTCAAAATGCTCACTATACCCCTAGAAAAATTCCTTGAGGGGTGTAGTTTCCAAAATGGGGTCACTTTGGGGTGTTTTGGCATTACAAGACCTCTTCAACCCTGACATGGTGCCTAAAATATATTGTAATAAAAAGGAGGCCCCAAAATCCACTAGGTGCTCCTTTGCTACTGAGTCCTGTAGTTAAGTCATGTAACTCACTAGGGCCACACATGGGATATTTCTAAAAACTGCAGAATCTGTGCAATTAATATTGAGTTGCGTTTCAATGGTAAAACCTTCTGTGGTACAGAATTTTTTTTATTACAAATGAATTTCAGCAAAAAAATTCAAATTTGTAAATTTCACCTCTACATTGCTTTAATTCCTGTGAAACGCCTAAAGAATTAAGAAACTTTCTAAAAGCTGTTTTGAATACTTTGAGTGGTGCAGTTTTTAAAATGGGGTGATTTATGGGGACTTTCTAATATATACGCCCCTCAAAGCCACTTCACAACTGAACTGGTCCATAAAAAAATAGGCATTTGAAATTTTCTTGAAAATGTGAGAAATTGCTGATAAAGTTTTGAGCCTTGTAACGTCCTAGAAGAATAAAAGAATGTTCAAAAAACTATGCCAACATAAAGTAGACATATGGGAAATGTTAGCTAGTAACTATTGTGTGTGGTATAACTATCTGTTTTGCAAGCAGATACATTTATATTTAGAAAAATGCAAATTGTTGCAAATTTTTCTTACATTTTGGTGTTTTTCACAAATAAATATTGAATTTATCGACCAAATTTTGTCACTAACATAAAGTACAATATGTCACGAGAAAACAATCTCAGAATTGCTTGGATAGGTAAAAGCATTTCCAAGTTATTACCACATAAATTAACACATGTCAGATTTTAAAAAATCGGCTGTGTCCTAAAGGCCAAAACAGACTTGTCCTTATCCCCTTCCCGTCATTTGACGTATCCATACGCCAAAGTCGGGTAGGGGAAGTATGGAGCGGGCTCATGGAGTGAACCCGCTCCATACGATGCCGGTGTTGGCTGTATGTTACAGCCGACACTTCAGAGTAACGAGCAGCATCGCGTTCAAGCGCGATCCCGCTCGTTTAACTCGTTAAATGCTGAGGTCAATAGCGACCGCAGCATTTAAACCATTAGAAAGAGGAAGGCGACCCCCTCTAACAGCTCATCGCGCCCCCCACAACGCAATCGCGATGGTTGCTATGGCTGCCTGGGGCTTAATGAAGGCCCCCAGATCCGCCATCTTTGTGCACCTCCGGCAGGGCTTAATAAATGTCTGTCAGAATCACGATATACTGCAATACATTAGTATTGCAGTATATCATGCAAGTGATCTAATGATCGCTGGTTGAAGTCCCCTAGGGGGACTAATAAAAAAAGTAAAAATGAGTTCAATAAAGTTTTTTTTTGTGTAAAAAACAAATTAAAAATTAAAAGTGAAAAAAAAAAACCTTTTCCCATTTTCCCCCTAGCGCATTGTAAAAAAATAAATAAATAAACATAATTGGTATCGCCGCGTCCGTAAAAGTCTGAACTATTGCAATATATCATTATTTAACCCGCACGGTCAACGCCATAAAAAAAAATCGTAAACGCCAGAATCTCTATTTTTTGGTCACCTAATCGCCCACAATTTTTTTGTATAAAAAGTGAATTTGGCGAAACAAAATAAATTTTCTTTTTTACACTTAGGTTTTTACTCGTAAAAGTAGTAAAATATAGAAAAAACTATATATATTTGGTATCGCCGTAAATGTATTGACCCACAGAATAAAGTTAACATGTTGTTTTAATTGCACAGTGAATTCCGGAATCGCTGTTTCTTTCATTTTCTACCCTACAAATAATTTTTTTCCCGTTTCCTAGTACAATATATGGCAAAAAAATGGTGCTACGAAAAACTACAACTTGTTCCGCAAAAATCAAGCCCTCATAAGACTATCTTGACGGAAAAATAAAGACGTTGTGGCTTTTGGAAGGTGGGGAGGAAAAAAACGAAAATGAAAATCTGAAAATCTAATTTATGCTGCACGATGAACACTAAAAACAAAACAAAAAATGCATTTTTTTTAAATCCACCCCACAAAATGTATTTCTTTACATTTTTCAATACATTATATTGGGCGGTAAAATCTGCATGAACACTGCCACTAATCAGTTAAATATGTAAATGAGACCAGTTCAAGTGACCTTTATCGAAAAAGACCGTAATAAAAATGTTTCCAATTAACTATTAAAATGGGCCTATAATGTGTGATACTTTCTTCAGGGACCCGTATATAAGCCTATCATGTTTGATCCTGTCTGCTGGGCCCTGTATCTGACTTTTGTGACTTTTCTACACCACATAAGTGGCATAGAAAGGTTATTAGGCTGGGTTCACACGACCTATTTTCAGACGTAAACGAGGCGTATTATGCCTCGTTTTATGTCTGAAAATAGGGCTCCAATACGTCGGCAAACATCTGCCCATTCATTTCAATGGGTTTGCCGACGTATCGTGCCGACGACCTGTCATTTACACGTCGTCGTTTGACAGCTGTCAAACGACGACGCGTAAATTGACTGCCTCGGCAAAAAAGTGCAGGACACTTCTTTGCAACGTAATTTGAGCCGTTCTTCATTGAAGTCAATGAAGAGCAGCTCAAGATTACGGCGTCAAAGACGCCTCGCAAAATGCGAGGAGGAGCTTTTACGTCTGAAACAACGCAGCTGTTTTCTCCTGAAAATAGTCTGTCTTTTCAGACGTAAAAGACAGTTCTCGTGTGCACATACCCTTAAATTCCCCCCCAAAGGCTACAGACCGTAATAAAATATCTTAATGCAAGGATGTGTACACTCAGTGTCCGACTGGTGTAACTTGGGCCCACCAGAGAAAATAATACTTTGGGCTGACCCTTCAACTATATAGAAAAATTGTGACCACTCTTTTTTGTGTAGTAAAACGAAAACCAATATTACCACCATATAGTGACAGATACGAGTCCCACCCTCTTTGGGCCCCTATATAGTAGTTAGGTCCCAGTTTGTGCCCCTATATATGGTAGTTAGCCCCTTTTCTGCCCCTATATATTAGGACCCCATTTGGGCCCCTATAAACAGTTAGCACCCACTTTAGGCCCCATATAGTAGTTAGGACCCCTTTGGCCCCATATAGTAGTAAAACAAAAACTTATATTATCACCATATAGTGACAGATACAAGTCCTACACAGACGCTCTGCAGACCATATAAGTGAATACAGTTCAGTGATATCCAGTGACTCACAGGTGTCGTCTTTTTAGATTGGAGTTGTTTACTTTCTCTTTGCTTCTTCATCCAGCCCAGAATGCCATGACGACTTCTTCCAGCCACAATTATTCTCTACAGAATTTGCAAAAAAAATTGGCTCCTCACTTTTCCAGCACCCACCTCACATATTCCTCACCCACTCTAAAAACGCGCCGTTTATAGTGCGCCAGATGAAAATAATGTCCCTTCTTGGTACCGCACACTGTAATAGTACCCAACTTTACGCCACAGACAGTGATAGTGTTCCTTTTAGTGCTCCGACTAGTAATAATACCCCCCAAACATTAATAGTGCCCCGTGTAGGCCCCAAACAGTAATAGTGTCCCTCAAACAGTAACAGTACCCCATTCAAAGAAATGCCTCTGCATGTGCTCCTACACAGTTGCAATGCTCTTTTGACTCATACAGAAGTTAGGTCCCATTTCTACCCCCATCTAGTAGTTAGGTCCCCTTTGTGCTGCCATATAGTAAAGTTTTCTTTGGGCCAACATATAGTAGTTAGGTCCCCCTTTTGTGTCCCCATATAGTAGTTAGGCCACCTTTCTGTCCTCATGTTAGTTAGGCCACCTTTGGTGCCCCATATAGTAGTTAGGATCCTCTTTGGGCCCCTATAAAGTAGTTAGGCCACCTTTGTACCCCCACATAGTAATTAGGCCCCCTTTGTGCCCCTATATAGTAGTTAGGTCCCCCCTTTGGGCCCCTAAATAGCAGTTAGCAACCCCTTTAGGCCCCCATATAGTAGTTAGGACCCATTTAGCCACGATATAGTACTTATTTCCCCTTTGTACGAATATATATAGCAGTTAGGTCCCGTTTTAGGCTCCCATATAGTAATTAGGAAACCTTTTGCCTCTATATAGTAGTTAGGTCCCCTTTGTGTCCCCTATATATTAGTTAGGCGCCCTTTGTGCTTCACCCTTTGTGCTCCTATATAGTAGTTAGGCTCCTTTCTGCCCCTATATAGTAGTTAGGTCCCCTCTTGGACCCCAATATTGTAGGTACCCTTTGGGCCCCCACACATTAGTTAGGCCACCTTTGTGCCCCTATATAGTAATTAGCTCCCCTTTGTGCCCCCATATAGTAGTTGTGCAGCCCCTATATTAGCTAGGCCCCCTTTGTACTGCCGATATAGTAGTTAGGGCCCCTTTGTGCCCCTCATAAAGTTATGTACTCATTTTCGCCAATGAAAAAAAAGAACAACAAAATCCACACCTAACCCCATTCCCAGTGGGTGGGTTCTCTGCCTGCTGTCCGTGTCCCCGTGCAGTGACGTCTTTGCATCCTCCCAACCTCTAGTAGGCCACAGGCCTTAAACCGTTTCTCTTCTACAAGAGTAAGCAGCAGGGAGCCAATGGCCCTCTGCTCTGCGGTCGAAAAGAATCAACAAAGGATCCTCTGGTCCTCCGGTGGGCCAGTCTGAGGCTGCAAGAGTCCATAAATTGTAATGAATAGTGGAGATACATTTAATCAGAGTTGTAGATAATGTCAGTCTACAACTGAAAATTATCTCCAGTACTCCAGGATTAGAAATCTCATAAGGAGTCAAGGTAAAAAAATTAAAAAAAAGTGGGAAATTATTAAAATTCCAGCATAAAAAAAGTGGAGTCGTTTCCATAGTAACTGCTTCCATTGGAATCTGATTGGTTGCTATGGAAACTGCTCCACTTTTTCTTGTACTAGTTTTGATAAATCTCCCTCATTATGCCTGGTTTCCCTATTAATAAATGCACACTGTATATTATTTAGCTAGAACATAGATCGGTATGGTAATTGAGGGTATAAATAGAGCAGATAAAGCCCCATAACAAATACCAAAGACCTCTTTGGTGCTCATTCATGCCATCACACCCCTTTATAAGACAGAAGCGCCCTGAGCTGGCTCCTCTCCCCTCTATTCCTATCTTTTTAGGAGAGAAAGGCAATATTTGTTTGTAATGTTATATGACTAAGAAGAGGGGGAGTCCTGATCAGGTTTACACAGTCAATATGAAAAGGTGGTAATGCCAGCCTTGGGCTGCCTCTATAATATGTACGCCCTTGGTAGAAGTCATTTACAAATACAGTTACATCACACATATATAAGTATAGAATGAAGACTGAAGCAGCATCTTTCAGTGCATTAACTGGAATTCAACTCTGACCCTGCGCAACGGGCATACTTATCCCCAGAGACGTCCTTAAAGTGGATATCTACCCTTTTATATAATTTATTATTTAATCTAAATAAGAGATCTGACTGCTATTAAGATATATTAAAGGGGATGATCTCGTTTCAGCAAATGAAAGTTAATTTTTGTATCATTGAAAGTTATTTAATCTTTCAATATATTTTCTGTATTAATTCCTGACGGTTTTTAAGATCTCTGCTTGTTGTTATTCAGTAGGAACATTCATTGTTTACTTCCAGTGGATACAATTCTGTCCATGGTCATGTGATGGACACACAGGTGCTGGGATAAGTAGAAGACACCGCTCTGATACACACACTGTAACGAGTCGTGCACCTGTGTCTCTATTACATGACCATGGATAGAATTTTATCCACTGGAAATAAACAATTAATGTTCCTACTGAATAACAACAAGCAGAGATCTTGAAAACTGTCAGGAATTAATATTTATTGGAAAATTGAATAACTTTTAAATAAACAACCAAATTAATCAGAACAAAATTTTTTACCTAAAATAAACATGCCTTTAAAAGATGGAGATGCAGTTTAAGGACATGCCTCTTGTGTCTGAGGCTTGGTTCACTTCATGTTTTTTTCTTCCGTCAGAGGTAGCGATGTATCCTGTGTTATAGGCATACAGTGGGATACGTTGCCCGAACTACCCGGGCACAGCGCTACTTGAAGCACTGTGCCCGGGAAAGCCTCTGACGTCACTGTCCATATATGGACCGTTATGTCAGGGGCTTTAAACTACGGATTCCACTTCTCGTCAACTTACATATATTGTCAGTAATGTCAGGGGCTTTTTCAATCCCAGAGTTCCGGCCAGAACGCTACCAATACTCTGGCTGGGGACTCCGTATTTGAAAGCCCCTGACATCACTCTGTCCATATATTGCGAGGAATGTCAGGGGCTGCAGTCCCCGAGCCGAGTGCTACCTGGTGATCTTCCCAGGGACTTTGGCCTGGGAAAGATTCCCAAGGTATGTGTTTAACGGAAATCTCTGATGAATGCCATACAATGTCTTCCGCCACACATAGTCTCCTATTTATAAAAATGGATACCGTGCAGTATACTTTTTTGTGGGATCCCTCGGGATAGAATAATGTAGTCTACTACGATATTCCTTATTTCCCCTCCAAAAAAAGGTATATCGGCGTATACCAGCCCAACAGAGGCCTACATGACACTTTTCGACTCCATTGGGTTAATGGAGCCCTATGGAGATGTTAAGTGTGTACGTTGGGAGATTTCCCTATATACACGCTAAACGTAGGGCTAAAAAGCAATGTGTACCAGGCTTAATAGAAAATCTGGACCTGGCAGTAGCAGTTCTTCTTGCAAAAAAGAAATCTCAAATGTATTTTATCCAAAGGTCTATATGTGAAACTCTCTCTTTAATGTTTAATGATCCTTTAAGTCTATTGTAGAACACTGCAGGAAGGAGAACGTTATGACACATACGCTTTCGCTGTTTGCTGTTATAGAAACTACATATACATTAGGGAGAGATGATTTTTGATTTTGGATCAACCTTCATCTCATGTCTAGTGGCCCTTAAAATAGTTGTTAAGGGACAGAGATAAAATCTCATTTCATAAAGTGGTCTCATCTTAAACAAAACACTATTTTTCCATCTTTTACAGATGCAGTGCTGAATGTTGGAGCTGCTTTACAGACGAATATATATTGACTAATGTTAAAATCAATAAAATGATAAATCCTACAGCAGAGCTTTATTGTACAGTAGAAAAGAGGAAGCCAAGGGTCTCAGGATACGTAAAAGCTTCATATCTCATCTACCTCCATATCTCATCTGTCATGAAAATGCTTCTTACAATAAAGGACATTAAATGTCATTATTTAGCGGAGAGCTACCAACAGATACAAATAAAGTTTTTGTATTTACTAGAGACCATGGGAGGCCGATGCAAGTTCTGAATCTAACAGTAAAACCCAATCAGAAAATATGTTCAGTTGCGTGCCTACCATGGAGGCAGACCACACCACTGCTATAGAGCCATGGACCAGAAAGGATCTAGCACTGAATCGATTCCCTTCACAATAAAATGCTGTTTACCTGGAGTCCACACTAGGGGGAGCTCACTTCATATAGCTCCCAATGAGTTCAATAGAAGCTGCATAAATAAATGTTCAGTGAGCTCCACCTAGTGGTGGATGTAGGCAGACAGAATGTTATCCTTTATCCTTTAGGAAGTAGGGGTTTTTGAGCAGTATTGTAAGAGAGTCGGGACTTGTACACTAGGGACATTGCTTGGAAGTTGTTATATTTCAATAGCACAGGCAGCAAAGCATCTATGGTACAGGCAGTGTCAAGTCTATGCACTGCAGCACAGTTTCATTCATTATCCTACCTGGATGGGACTAAGCGTTTAGCCCAAATGGGCACTATTTATCCTGATCATCTTGGTTCATGAAGAGAATGCCAGAACTACAATGCAGACTGACACTAAAAACAGAATGGAACAAAAAATGGACTTCCATTATATATTTTTTATAGATATTTTTGTATTATTTCTAGATATCTCTCTTATTAAAATATGGTTTACTGATCATGGTTATCATCTACCTGTTGAAATCTGTTTGTGGCGGCTAGAAAACTGTTTTAACAGACTCAATTTGCACAGAAAAAAATAGCCATCTGTAAATCTGCATAATTAGTGCATATGTTAAAACTTCAAACAGATGCTTCCATATGGTTCTGAACCTCATGATGATGTAAGGAGTTAATTACACAATGTTAAACTTGGAGACGGGCCAGGAATTTTTATTGTTTGGCAAAATCCAGCTCCCAGGACACTGAGCCAGACATCAAATAGTAATTGATCTACTAGTAGAAAGTCTTATTAGGCAGATCAGTAGGCTTGTCAGACATTTATGTAACATTGAGAAGGTGAAGCTATAAGATAGGAGACAAAGATATATATATCATAATCCAGTCTATCAAGAAATGAAAGTCAGAGTTAGTTAAATTGGAAAAAGATGGCAGCTTTCTTCCAGAAACAGCACCATTCTTGTCCATGGCTGT
Source organism: Rhinoderma darwinii (assembly GCF_050947455.1). Classification (NCBI taxonomy): domain Eukaryota; kingdom Metazoa; phylum Chordata; class Amphibia; order Anura; family Rhinodermatidae; genus Rhinoderma; species Rhinoderma darwinii. The sequence goes on from NC_134692.1 coordinate 120,030,708, forward strand.
TTCCGGTATTGCAACTCAATAGAATATTATTGCATATGAATCGACCTTGTAGATACTGTATCATGGGATTGCTTGGCAGCTCCTCACTAGCTCAGTGGTGAATGACATACATTAATTATGGCCAACAGCAGACAAATAAATTCAAGCTCCATTTAATTACATGGTCCCTAAATGTTTAATTACATGGTTCCAAAATATTTTTTTAGTGAATGGGCATAACCAGTAAGTTTCATGAGAAAATTTGGAATAGGGCCTAACTCTGCCATGATTAGGATTGATCCACCAGGGTAGCAAAGGATCTTTCGATGGGCCCAACAGGCTCTGAATAAATAATAAGCCCAAAGATTTCAGCAGAAGTCAACTCCACTTGTAGCTAGTTTGGAGCCAATCACACCCCACTGCCCAAATTCTTATGGATTGAAGAGCTTCAATCTTCTTGATGATATATTCTGTGTGTGAAATGCTAATAATGTAGTTTTGAATAAAAAGTGTACGTGCACCTGTTCTGTATAGATGAAAGGTGGGTCCGTTTGACATGGACATGACCACAATCGGTGAAGACAAGGTATGATCTAAGTGGAGAAATTATGATTATTATGGGCTTGACTTCTCTGTGTCTGTATTTTATTATGCACTACTACTCCCTACCTACTATACACTCAATTTCTCTCCCCCCCCCCCCATCCATCATCTATAATAATTAATAAAGAGAATAAAAATCCGATTTTTTTTTCCCTAGAAACAGTGGAAAAACACTTAAATGATGCTGAGCTGCAATACCAGACAGAGTCTATGGACAAGAGTGGCGCTGTTTCTGGAAAATAAAAAAAAAGAAGACTATTCTTGCTAATCTCATACATCTGAGGTTTTTTGGCCCCCCTCATCTGCTGGGTTTCAGTAATCCCTGCAACTCTACTAGCTATGGAGCAAGTTTTAATGACTTTTAATTCGATATAGATGACAGTTCCATGCTGGCTATAGCATATTACTTACAATAGAGCATATATTACATGTACTTTTATCTCTTGAACACCAGCGTTGTCAGAAACACATGATAAAGGGGTCATCACTTATGAGATAAGCCACGTTAATGTCAATTCAGCTTGTAGGGAAAGATAAATCACTATATCATTATACAGCTTCATTCCGCCGCCTTTATGAGGGATGTGCCATAAATAGGCTAATAAAATATAACTGCTATGGTTTCATATCTCTTCATAGTACCTAGTTATCTATCTCCAGGTCTGTAATGTACAATTTATAGTTTCCAGATCCTAAAGAAGACATCATTTCACATCATTCCTGTCTAGCTGTGCTATATATTTGCCCTTGAGAAGGTCACCCATCTATCTTTATTACAAGCAATAGTTTGAAACTCTTTTAAGCCTTGTGAGTCTTAACTGGATCTTAATCTGAAAAGGACTTGATCTTACTTTACTGCCTAGAAATGAATTATATGGTAACTGCATGATAAATAGGTTTATTAGACATGTAAAAACCTGGAAAGGTTGAGATTCTGGGATGGTGAGGAAGAACAGTGTGTTTAAGAGTAATTTCATAATGATCTGTATTTGGAGGCATTTGTGCATATTCTTAAAGAGGGTTTTCCAGGTTGATTTTTACACTGATGACCCATACTCAAAATAGGTCATCAGTATTTGATCGGTGGGTGTCTGACGCCAGGACCCCGCACCTATCAGCTTTTACGGCTGCTTCCAGGCGATGGAAGCTATACAGGGTTGGTGCCAGAAGCAGATGACTACGTACACTGTATAGCAGCCGTGCTAGGTTACTGCAGCTCTGCTCCTATTTACTTGAAAAGAAGCAGTACTGCAGCATGACTGCTATATAGTGGTCGGAGCCTTCTGCTTACGGCACCGACCCTGCATAGCTTCTGGCGCCTGGAGGCAGCCAGAACGGCTGATGTGTCAGACCCCCACCGATCATATACTGATGACCTACCTTGTGGATAGGTCATTGGTATAAAAAACAGCCCCCAACATGGAAAACCCCTTTAACCAGCATCATAAGGGTTGATTCACACTAGCATCATAGCTTATGTTCAATGGAGTCGTGACATCTATGACTGATCCATTTTCTAATGGATCCCAACTAATCCTGATGCACCCTATTGATTTGTAATGCGGTCCATCAGGATTCTATCAGGATTTTGGCTTTTTTCATGCCAAGAATAGTGTTGCAGACTGCGTTATTCTTGCCATCAAAAACATCCTATTTACCTTTAAAGGGATTTTGGATATCTATTAGGGCATATGGACGTCATTGGATGGGTATCCCTGTCTGGCTAAGTCAATGTGATCATGTATGCGATCACTTTGTGCTTCAGTGAAAAGTTAAGGTCCTTTTACACAGGCCAATTATTGAGCAAACGATCGTTCACAGAGCGCTCGTTCCCGAGCATTGCCCTGTGTAAACGGCCACAATCAGTCGATAAACAGGGAGATGCACTGCTGACATGATAGAAATGTATGGGGACGAGCAATCGTTGTAACGAGTGCTTGTGCCCATACATAGCTCCTTGTGAAAGGAGTAAACGAGCGCCGACCAACGAGCTGTCTTGCTGATCGACGCTCCTTTACACGGCCCAGGACGGCCCGTGTAAGAGGACCCTTAGACTTGACTTTTTCAAAAATCCATTGTTGGTTTTCATTGCTCCCCTATTTATAAGCTTCCTATCATATCAAGCCTATTTGCAAACAAAATGCCTATGAATGTTTACAATAGTTCAGTGCCAGTTCAATATTCCAGGACCCTAGAATTTTCTATTAAAAAAAGGAGATTCATTCAGGAAATATCAAGCACTGTCTCTGTTGACCACAAGGGAAGAGAAAATTGACAAGGAAGAATGTAATCGAAAAAAAATATTTATGCTCTCTTCATCCCATAATTTAATAGCCATAACCTTCGCAAGTTTTGTTTAGCTTGGCATGGAACTGTAAGCAGTGGTACAGTAATAGGAGTTACAGAAATACTCACATCCAAGTCCGAAGGCCTTGCGGGGCCACAACGTCCCTGCTGTCAGAGAGCAGCTGTGCTACAAGTGTGCGAATTGTACAAAGATGTAATCATGCTAGACAAAGCGATCTCACTTTACAAAAGGATACTTCATTACACTTCATTACTACAAGTGTCGGAATGGAGTTCATTCAGTCTACAAGAGGAAATTATTCTGAATTTCCACCTTCCACCCATAGGGAACATGCACACGTCTTCTTTTTATTGCAGAATAATCTTTGTTGTTATTATTGTTACTATTAAACTATTAGAAAAAGGGAATAGTTGATAGGGAGTAGCGATGTAAAATTAAAGGGGTTTTCCAACTTAATAAAAAAAAGTGGCCGAGGGGGGGGGATTCAATAAAACAATAAAAGAAGCATTACCCACTGGATAGATCCCCCTGTGTCCCACAGCAGCCGCACCCTTCCGCTGTTTATTGACATGGCTGCAGCAATGATGTGCTTGTATACCCACGTGATCACTGCATCCAATCACTGGTCTCAGTGGGTATACAGGTGAGTAATGCTTCTTTGTATTATTGAATCCCTTCTTCCTTGGCCATTTTTTGCAATCAGTTGGAAAACACCTTTAAAATTTCACTTTTATTTAATACACTTAAAATTCTTATGTCACCATCTATCTATTCCTTTTTTTTCTTTTTATATAAGTAAATGTCACCAGTAGGAAAAATGGGTTATTTTTACCCAAAGAACAATGACTGGATGTCCCCACTTACCACAATATGTAAGGGCCTGATATATAAGGAAGTCATATTAGACTGACACTTTAATAGTGGTAAGGCTGGCAATTCAATAAAAAAAGTAACAAGAGATACAAAAAAAATAGAAATAAATAGATGGTGACATAAGAATTTTAAGTGTATTAAACAAATGTGTTATTTTAATATTACATCATTACACCCTATATACTGTTTCACTTTACTAATAATTTAATAGTAATTATTTTTTATATTGCACACCCGATGTAATAACTACAATATTTTCATGGTTTCAACTATATTCAAATTGTTGTTACATAGTTACATACTTAGTACATTTGAAAAAAGATAGATGTTCATCAAGTTCAACCAAGGGATTGGAAAAAGGGAAGGGATGAAACAAAAATTCTACACATTGACACAGGAGCTGACATTTTTTTTGTTTTAGAAAATTATCTAAGCCTTTTTTAAAGCCATCAACTGTATTTTTCCAAATCCAGGGCATACTTTCAATGAACTGGAGGCCAGAACTGAACTGCATATTCTAGATGAGGCCGCACTAATGCTTTGTAAAGTGGTAATATTATATCCCCGTCCCACGAGTTCCATACCTCTTTTAATACACGACAATATCTTGCTGGCCTTTGTAAGCAGCTGATTGACATTGCATGCTGTTATTTTGCGTATGATCTACAAGTACACCAAGATCATTTTCAACAAGTGACTCCCCCAGTATAGATCCCTCTAGGACATATAATTCATGCAGGTTGTTGGTACCCTGATGCATAACTTTACATTTATCTACATTAAACCTCATTTGCCAAGTGGATGCCCAAACACTCAGTGTGTCCAAATCAGCTTGCGATTTACGAACATCTTGCATAGACTGAACAGTACTACAAAGCTTGGTGTCATCTGCAAAAATTAAAACAGTGCTATTAGTCCCATCCCCTATATTATTAATAAATAAGTTGAATAATAGTGGTCCCAGCACTGAACCCTGGGGTACACCACTTATAACCTGGGACCATTCAGAGTAGGAATCATTTACCACAACTCTCTGGACACGGTCCTTGAGCCAATTCTCAGTCCAATTCCAAACTATACTTTCTAAACCTATAGTCCTTAATTTACCCATTAGACGTCTATGAGGGACAGTGTCAAATGCCTTTGCAAAGTCCAAAAACACTATATCCACAGCGGCCCCTCTGTCTAGGCTTCTGCTCACCTCTTCATAAAAAAAAATCAGGTTGGTTTGACAACTTCTGTCCTTAGTAAAACCATGCTGGCTGTCACTTATAATACTATTTTTTTGTCAGAATCCTGTATGTAATCCCTCAATAGCCCCTCAAACATTTTTACCACGATTGATGTTAAACTTACTGGTCTATAATTACCTGGAGAAGACCTAGAGCCCTTTTTGAAAATAGGCACCACATTTGCCCTGCGCCAGTCCCTTGGCACTATACCCATCACTAGAGAATCTCTAAATATTATGAAGATATTGACAGAAATAACTGAACTAAGTTCTTTAAGAACTCTAGGGTGTAACCCTTCTGGTCCTGGGGCCTTGTGTACATTTATTTTATTGAACTTAGCTTTGACCATATCTACATTCAGCCAATTAACTATATTAATCGATGTATTAACAGCACTGGCACCAGCTAGATCAGCTGCTCTTTCTTCTGTTGTATATACAGAGCTAAATAACCCATTTAGTAACTCTGCCTTCTCTTGATCCCCTGTGACCAACTCCCTATTACAACTATTTAGGGATCCTACATGTTCAGACCTTGGTTTTTTTGCATTTATATGCTTGAAGAATTTTTGGGGATTTGTTTTACTATCCTTGGCCACCTGCCTTTCATTTTGTATTTTTTCCGATTTTATTACTTTTTTACAGATTTTATTAAGCTCTTTATAATTTACAAAGGCTACAGCTGTACCCTCAGATTTGTATTTTTCAAATGCCCTTTTCTTGTAATATATAACCCTTTTTACATAAGGTCTAAGCCATGTGGGGTTTAATTTTAGTCATTTATACTTGTTACCTCTAGGAATAAATTTTGCACTATAATTATACAAAGTAGATTTTAATATCGCCCATTTATAATTTGTCCCATTATTTGACATTAGTTCTTCCCAGTCTATGTCCTGAATTGCAGCCCTCATCCTGGGGAAATTGGCCTTCTTAAAATTAAGTGTATTTGCCCTCCCAGCATGTGTTTGTTTTTCACGGTATAGGTAAAATGTAACTATATTGTGATCACTATTACCATGGTTTTCACGAGCATTGACATTCCCAACAAGCTCTGCATTATTAGAAATGACCAGATCCAACAGAGCTTCACCTCTAGTCGTGTCTTCCACAAACTGTCCCATAGAATTTTCCTGCAACAGGTTAAGGAAATTTCTCCCCTTTGCAGTTGAAGCCGATGCCGGTAATTAAAATCTCCCATTATCACTACATGCCGCCCGCTCCATCTGTTTATATAGCTAACCGTTCATGTGGGGGGGAGGGGTCTATAGCTTACACCAAACGTAATTTTTTCAGTGTTTACCTCCCAAAAGGATCTCCTTATTCTGTTGTCTAGTCCTCTCCCCACAGTCTATTTCTAACCCCACCAATATAGTCTGAACCCTCTCTAACCTGACTACCCCTTTATGTTCTAGATTGACCTCCCTCCTCAGTCCTAGTTTAAATGTTCCTCCACCTAGCTAGAATTCCCTCCCCCAGCACAGCAGACCCTCTTCTGTTTAGGTGCAAATCATCTGCAGAATACAGATTGTACCCCAATTAAAAGTCAGCCCAGTGCTCTAGGAACCCAAAGCCTTCTCCTCTACACCAAGACTTAAGCCATGCATTTAACTCCCTGAGCTCACACTGCCTTTCCTGTGATGTGCATGGCACAGGCAGTATTCCTGAGAATACTACCTTGGAGGCCCTTCCCTTAAGCTTGTAGCCCAGTTCCTTAAAATTATTCTTAAGGCTCCTCCACCTACCATGTATTCTGTCGTTGGTTCCGACATGGACCACGATGGCCGGATCATCACCAGCCCCTCCCAGTAATTTATCCACCCATTCCACCACACGCTGAGCCCTGGAACCAGGGAGCCAGCAAACCATTCGGTTGAGGCGGTCTTGGCGACCAATTATTCTATCCGTCTTCCTGATTATAGAATCCCCTACAACTACAATGTTATTATTCATACATTTGTGAATCAACCCATAGGAAATAGGCAATTGGTTCCAAAGTCTGCTCCAAATAGGGTTGTCTTCAGCTTTGAGGCCGATAATTGTGCAAAAACCAGGGCTAACTGGAGGGTCCTCTTGTACTCTGGTAAGCCAATCTGGCCCGGATTACAAACATATATATATATATATATATATATATATGTATATAGTTATCCAAAAAAACAGGCAGCACACCGTAGTTGAAGTGTAAAATAAGAGGGTACTTTATTGCCCCATGTGCGAGGTTTCAGCTCTATCCTCTAGAACCTTTCTCAAGCAAAAGACATGTGAACACACAGCAGTATATAACAAGGTGCCAATCAGCAAATACAAAATCAGTAATCAAGCAAATAGAGTGTCAAAATACAAAGACAATATAGCAAATTACCATGTAGCAGGTCAAATGGGAATAACTGCACAGATTCAGTAGTGATTTACAACAGTAAGTGTAACTGTACTCAGTATATGTGCAATATAGTTTAAAGTATCAATAAAAATTAATTCAAACATCAGTGTAATCGTGAAAGGAATAAAAAAATGGATTCAAAACCGAGATCACCTGAGGAGACATAATCACATATACCGCAATGGCGGCGTCCACGAAGCGCTACTGCGGATGCGTGGAGATATTACTCAATAGGTCGGTGTCCCGGATATGAAGCGCGATTTCGCGCATGCGTACTGGGCCTATGAATACTCTGGTCGCCATACAGACTACTGGCAAAGAGGTAAATACAGTAGCGCGCCTGCGCACTAATGGAACGTAATCATAGTATTAACTATATATAGGGAAAGTTTATTATACCTTAGGACAGTTTCTAGTCGGCAGACACCGGAGCGCAATAACCGTAGGAATTCAAACACTATACGGCTGCAGTCTAGTTAATGGGGATCACACTCGTTTTAAAATAAGGGGACGGGAGGAGGTATTAGCCATCAATCACTACCCAAGGGGCAACACTGGCACTTGTATACGTGGGTAACACATATACGTGTCTTAGTGTATTCCCATAACCCCAAAAAGATACATAAGTGTATGGAGGAGAAACTCTAGACAGCAACTATGTCATAATGGGTCCAAACAGTATGAGGGTATGCATGCCTATAGCCAACATGAAACCTATTCAGGTACAGATGGCAACCAATATATACAATAAAATCAATAGTACAATTTAACACAGTCACAGGGTAACCAGCCATAGAGAAGGTAGAAAGTCTACATGACGGGGATTCCTTGAGTCCACAGGGGTGATATCCACATAGATGTAACTTCATCTATAATTTAAAAAAAAAGAAGAATAGTTAGTATCCAATAGGTGAAGTTTAATTATCACGTCAGTATACGTCTGGTGGTGTCAAATCGTACCACCGATGAGGCTCAGTGCTGAGGGGATCTACACTAACCCACCTAATGCAAAGTCTACATTCAAACCCTTTGGTTTAAGAGTGTCGAGCCTCCCTATCCATTGCAACTCCCTTAATTTAAAGAGTTTGGTCCTGTTACCACCCGTTTTAAGTGGAGGGATATGATCTAAAATCCAGAATCCTAATTGTTGTTCAGTATGTCCAGAGTCACTGAAATGTTTAGACACAGGGAAATCCAGTTTTTTCTTTCTAATAGTGTACCTATGCTGATTTAGTCTGGTTTTAAGGTCCAAAGTAGTTTCTCCTACATACAGGAGTTTGCAGGGGCATTGGAGGACATAAATCACAAAGTCACTATTACAGGTAAGGTAGTGTCTAATGTGGAACGTTCTCCTTGTATTGGGGGGCTCCAAAGTGGATCCCTTATGCATTAGACTGCAATTAACGCAACTCAGGTACGGAAAACAGCCTACTTTAGGTTTAGTCAGATACATTTGTTTCTTCATTTTTATTGGAACGGTATCAGCTTTGACCAATTTGTCCTTAAGACTAGTGGATCTACGATACGAAAATAAAGGTTGGTTAGCAAATTCAGTGACCTGTGGGAGGCAGTTACCCAGCATGGGCCAGTGACGTCTAATGACATTACCTATGCCATTACTCCGTTCAGTGTAGGTTGAAATAAACGGGATGCGGTCCATTCCAGATCTGGGGCCTCCAGATTCCAGGAGTGTACTTCTGTCGATGTGTCTCACCCTTAGTCTGTGTTTGTCTAATAATCTGGTCGTATAACCACGTCTCTTAAATCGATTAATCATCGTGTCAAGTGTTTTCTCAGTGGTGTCCACATCACTGACAATTCTCTTGACCCACATTAACTGACTAGTAGGTAGACTCTCTACCATTTTGTGTGGGTGACTACTGGAGAACAGAAGTAGGTTGTTGCAGTCAGTAGGCTTGACATATAGCTCAGTGGTGAATCCCTCATCCTTGACCCTGACTAGAACATCAAGAAACTGAATTTCTGTATCTGAATACACCAGTGTGAATTTAACCCCATCATCAATGGAGTTCAGAAATGTATGTAACTCATGCAACATTACGAGGTCTCCGGTCCATATCAGAAAGATATCATCAATATATCGCCACCATTTGACTACATTCAAAATGGTGGGATGTATAGATATGTGTCTCTTCTAAGGTGCACATAAAAATGTTAGCATATGTTGGAGCAATATGTGACCCCATTGCAGTACACTGTAATTGCAAAAAGAAATCATCCCCAAAAAGAAAATAATTACGTCTCAGTATGATGTTCAGTAACTGCAAAAGAAATGGGCAACAATCAGATGAAAGACTGGACAAATTCTGAAAATTTCCCCCAGCTTTTAGACCCCTAGTATGATCAATAACAGTATACTAGTAACATCAAAGGATACAAGTGTCGTTTTTTTGTTAACTGGTAGAGTGACACCCGCAAGTTTATTGAAAAAATCAGATGTGTCCCTGATATACGAGATAGCCTCCACAGCATGTGGTCTAAGAATTCTATCTAGAAACATGGCTATATGACAAAAGATGGATTCCATCCCGGACACAATAGGACGTCCTGGGGGGTTCTCCAATGTTTTATGGATTTTGGGGAGTGTGTACAGAACCGGAGTTCTAGGTTGCTCAATAATCAAATAATCAAATTTCTGTTTTGTCGACGCAAAAATAAAAAAGTTATAGCTCTTTAAATGAGACGATGGAAAAACTGTAAAAATTGCTTGGTCATAAAGGCCTAAAATAGGCTGGTCACTAAGGGGTTAAGAGTTCTATTTCGCCTATTTAGCTTTGCTTTCTGATTCTCAGCCCAAATTTCTCTCAATTTAAGTGATACAATAATACATTATCAAAAGTTGAAATTTGTATGTTTCATTCACAGTTCAGTAAGTAGCAGTGATGGAATTTGTACGATAATGATTCCTCATTGCAATTCTGCTCTTCTAAACAGTGCATGACAGCCAATTCTATCTGGTTATATTGGGATGGGTGACCTTCCCTGTGTCCTCCTCATTTCCCTAGCACTGCATATTTATGTACTCACAGGATGCATTAACCGCAGATCCTGAAAGTAATGGACAGAAAAACAGCCAACCATGCTTTCTACTGCTGAAACAGTTGGTTTATATACAGAAATATTGATTGTGCTTATAAAAGCAGCAACACACAAATAATATCTTCCAATTTATATAAATAACTTAGATGTTTATTAAGCATCAGATCTCTATTTTATTGAATGGAGTAAAATATGTTAGTGAATACTTTAAAGGTCGAGTCAGGTCAAACTTAGAAAATCTGCAGTGTCAGAATTTAAAGGGGAATCCCTCCGAAAAGTGATCTCATGATATGTCGTAGAAAAGAGAAGATCTCATCTATGTAGTTTGAATTTGGATGTCCACAGATTACAAAAAGTATATGGCACCATCTACAGGGGGTCTGTATGGCACAATCTACAGGAGGGGGCTGTATGGGACTATCTACATGGGGGCACTATCTACAAGGGGGGGATGTGTGTGGCACCCAGGGGAGGGGGGCCCAGACAAAAGTTTGCTATGGGGTCCAGTGTTTCCTAGTTATGCCCCTGGCCATGCACATTTAAGGAGCTTTGCTTAGAATGTTATGTTAAAGTAAAAGGGACCCAAAGGTGTTTGGCAATGATATAGAAAGATGCAGAATTATTATTGTGGAAATCATTGTTGGTCTGCTTATAAATTCAAACAATGTGATCATTTGACATATATCTCGGGAGATCATTTTTCGCTATGGCTTCTCTTTAAGGAAGCACTCCAGCTATTTTTTATTTTTTTTGCCTATATAGTGCAGCATAGGCTATTATTATAGATTAATGTAGTGGCTCCTGTGTTAGTTGATGATTTATTTATGGGTTTTCTACCATCTTGGTTTCTTCTTCCCCTCTGATATGGTTCCCCTAATGCAACCTGCACTTCCCATCATGCCTCTGTCTTTGCAGAAGCAGAGGGGGCGGAGTCTCATCACACTACAGTTGCTCTGCTCTGAGTCCTATCTAAGAGCAGCAAGTAATAGATCCGTGACATAGAACTTCTGTACTCACACTGCAGACTCAGTGTATTACTATGTGATGCGGCTTTAGCCTGTCTCACACTAGTGATAAAAGCAGGAGACAGGGGAGAGCATTGAGAAGCTGCATTTTATGAAAATAAACTGGACTCTCTGTATACAGCATTCACGGATAGTATAGACAGTTTGAGTCAGGAGAGTTTTATAACTCTGCAGCTAATTTTGAAAGGACTCCCCTATTATATCACTGCACTCCTGCTCCCTTAGATAGGGCAGAAATGATCTCTTCAACAGCACTATATGCCTGGTGGAAATACAGAGGGAGACGGAGGGTGGAGCAGGGGAGGGGTCTGAGAGCTGCCAGTAGGGTTTTGATAGGTGATGATGTAATCCTGTAGCTTACAGGAAGTCAGGCACACAGGGGAAACTGACCTTATGTCTACACATGAGAGCGTGGTCTTTTTTAGTGGTCAGACTGAGATCACATGACACGGCTGTCCATAATGAAATGGTTCAAAATGTAAAGAAGCAACTGAGCTCGGAAGAAACAAATGATATTGCTAGAATATTGATAAATTGATAAATATTGATTAAAAAAAAGAGTGCTTCTTTAATGTAAATTAGCATAAACTCACAAACATCAAGATTGGTGACAAGCATGAAAAGGTAAAACGTTAGATTGAGGTACAGGTACACGTATTTTAAATTGTAGCTTATACAAAGGTGTAAAAGTGTTAAAGAGGCAGTCATCCGACCTCTCTTCCACATTAGGGGACAGTAGGAATATAAGTTGCATGTATTGGTTAGGAGCCCTGTTTTAAAGTTTGCATCAGAGCATAACCCCTTCTCGCCATCCATATATATATGGCGGTGGTCTGGTGGGGGAGTATGGAGCAGGCTCACAGGTTGAGCCCGCTCCATAGAATGAGCGTGTCGGCTGTATGTAACGAGCGGGATACTGTTTGTTTAACCCCTTAGGTGCTGCGGTCAATAGTGACGCGGCATCTAAGCGATTAGAAACGGGGGAGGCCCCCTCTGACATTACATAGGCTTCTATCGCAATGCAAATGCGTGGTGCCGATGTTTGGCATGGCAGCCTGGGGGCCTAATGAAACAGGGCTTAATGGGAGCATGTCAGAGTCACGATATACTGCAAAACATTAGTATTGCAGTATATTGTGCAAGCTATCCAACAATCGCTGGTTCAAGTCCCCTAGGGGGACTAATAGAAAATGTTAAGCACGGTTACTATTTTTTTAATATATATATAAAAAAATATTAGAAGTTCATAAAACTCCCCTTTTCCCATTTTACCCCAAATGCAATGTAAAATAAAAAAAGCTTAACATAACTGGTAGGGTTGCGTCTGTAAATGTTTAAACTGTTACAATACAACATTAATTAACCTGCAAAGTGACCACAGTTGTCAGAATAGCCTGGGTTTTGGAGAGCTAAAGGTACTCTAAGATTTCAGCCTCGGAGTCCAAATCAGGATATTGATGCATTGGAGAGAAGACACAGACACAGACAAGTGCTTCAGTATCTCATGTGGCATTGTCTGTAAAATCATGCCCTGTTTTTACACAGGACAAGATCCCAAAGAGAGATAACATACAATAGCCAATTGAAGACACACACACGATTACAAGTATAGCTTCATTGCAGAGGAAACTTAACCAATTGGGTTTAAGATCACGTATGGTACATACATACATGTTAAACAAAAGACAGAGCTTGTTGGACACACCCTGAGCCCCCCCCCCCTTTGGAGAAAAACAAGTTAAATTGAACTTTAAACTTTCCAGGGGGTTTTACAGACCACCTGTATATATAACCAATCATTAACTCCTTATCTCGTTCTAACAGACTGAATTAAACAAGATAAACTACTTAACTCTTCAGTTACTTTCATAAACCCCTCTTTTGTTAATCCTTATATCATTCGGCCTACAGCAAATCCGGATGCCTCTCAGATGTACTTCTGCCCCAGCCAGGGTCTTTTTCCTCGCTGCTAGGCCTGATTCACACGAGCGCTGCGCATCTCGGACTTGAAAAACTGCAGTTTTTCACTTCTGAGGTGCATCCGTGCTCAGCGCTGCGGAACGCGATGTCATGCATCCACCATAGTTGAGAGTCTATGGAGGGATGCGTGATGCGTGAAAAGATAGGACATGTCCTATTTTCGCACGGACCCTTCACACGGTCCGTTGAAACAACGGCTGTGTGAACGGGCGCATTGAATTATATAGGTCCGTGGGACGGCCGCTGTTTCAACGGCCGTCCCACGGACGATTAACACGTTCGTGTGAATCAGGCCGTACAGGGAGGCTTCACCAACCATCTTCACTCTATTCCCCCCCACAGAGGACCGGACCCGCTTGGTCTCCTATCACATTTGTACAGAGTCTCATTCAGTACCTTTTTGTCCCATCTGTATAAATTTATAGGTCAGGAGTTCTGACTTGGTGGCAGGCCTGTGGGTAACAGTTTTTGCTTGAAGGCAATTTACTTGTGGCCCATACAGCTAATTTGAAGGTGAGATATAGCAACATTAAGACTACAAGCAGCTGATAAGTGACATGTAGTGGTCAAGAGATCCATCCACCTATTCCACTAAACCAGTTATTTGGTTTCATAAATGAGAAAGTGTCACCCCACCATGAATCCTCTTTTTCTTTGTGTTCTTCTAGCCGCTTTTTCCTTATTTCATCTACTATTTGGATCTCTGCTCCTAACTGCATGTTGCCTTTCGGATCTACAGGGTGGGCCATTTATATGGATACACCTAAATAAAATGGGAATGGTTGGTGATATTAACTTCCTGTTTGTGGCACATTAGTATATGGGAGGGGGGAAACTTTTCAAGTTGGGTGTTGACCATGGTGGCCATTTTGAAGTCGGCCGTTTTGTATCCAACTTTAGTTTTTTCAATGGGAAGAGGGTCATGTGACACATCAAACTTATCGAGAATTTCCCAAGAAAAACAATGGTGTGCTGGGTTTTAATGTTACTTTATTCTTTCATGAGTTATTTACAAGTTTCTGACCACTTATAAAATGTGTTCAAAGTGCTGCCCATTGTGTTGGATTGTCAATGCAACCCTCTTCTCCCACTCTTCACACACTGATAGCAACACCGCAGAAGAAATGCTAACACAGGCTTCCAGTATCCGTAGTTTCAGTTGCTGCACATCTCGTATCTTCACAGCATAGACAATTGCCTACAGATGACCCCAAAGATAAAAGCCTAAGGGGGTCAGATCGGGAGACCTAGGGGTCCATTCAACTGGCCCACGACGACCAATGCACTTTCCAGGAAACTGTCTGGAATGAAAGAAAATACATGTTTACGCACTTGTTGTAAATGCTTCTGTAAGGCCCCAACATACTAGGTATGGTCCCCATGTATTGTCTGTAACTGCTGAGGGAAGTACAAGCCTGTCTTGGGGACACTTCCAAACAAAATTTCATATGTCTAAGGCTCAACTTCCGGTTAGGTGTTACCCGGATTGAGTACAAAGCTAGGTGTAGACACTCAGTCAAGGGCCTCCCTGTTTCTTCCATTGCTTTTTGTATCCTCAATTTCAGGGTACCATTCATTCTTTCTACCCTACCACTGCTCTGGGGGTGGTAGGGAGTGTGGAAAGCCTGTTCTATCCCCACTAATCCCATGACCTCCTTCATAATTTCTCTAGTGAAATGGGTTCCCCTGTCACTCTCTATGGTCTCAGGGACCCTATATGTACTCACAACTTCACTGAGAATTTTCTTGGCTGTGTTATTTGCAGTGGGGGAAGATACTGGCCAGGCTTCAGGCCACCCTGAGAACAGTTCTGCGCATACTAGCACATATTCATACACACCGACCTTGGGTAGTTCCGTGTAATCAATCTGCAGTTTTCATAGGTACCTTTGCTGTTTTACATATGTTATGCCATGCGCATATCATGCAGGCTGCTACAAACCTAGTGGTGGCATTATTGAATCCAGGGGCAAGCCAATTTGCTGATACGTGGCTGCACATACCTTCCTTGGAGAGGTGCGTACACCCGTGCACCAGGTGTGTCATCATTGGGTATAGAGACCTAGGAAGACATAACTTAGTCCCTACAGCCCAGAGGCCATCCTCTTTCAGGGCAGCCCCTTTCTCTTGCCATTGGTGCTTCTCCACCTTGTCTACATTTGCCTGGAGGCCCTTCAACACCTGGAGGTCCAATCCTGTCACCGGCAGGTGGGTGAATGTGCTAACACCACCTCCAACGTCCAGGGGCAGCATTGTAGCCGCTTTGGCAGCCTCATCAGCCCTTCTATTGCCTACTGCCTCAGACATAGCCTCCTTGGTGTGGGCTTGCACCTTTATTACGACTATGGTTCTAACAGGGCCTGTAACACTTTGGCTATTGCTCTTGCGTTCTTAATTGGCTTACCTACTACGCCACATGGGCCTATAATCGTGGGTGATGTCAAAAGCGTACCTAGAGTCAGTGTAAATATTGGCCGTCTTACCTTTTGCCAGGTTACAAGCCTCAGCTAGTTCATCCAGCTTCGCTTCTTGGGCAGAACAAGAGGGTGGGAGTGGTCTCTGGATGATTACCTCATGCATCGTGACTACCGTGTATCCTGTCTTGTAGGTGCCTTCACGTTGGAATCTTGAACCATCTACAAAAAGCTCAAAATCTGGGTTAATTATTGGTGTCTCATACATTTTGAAGACCGCCTAGCTCTGTGTTCATTAAGTCGACACATTTGTGCGGTGTCTCATTGGGATGTAACTGATCAGACTTGTCACTACTTCCCTCTTTTTAACCTTGCAGAAGCAATGTATCAGCGTTCAAAACTGAACATCTCTGTATAGTGAGGTTGGGTAAAGTGAGCAAGGCGACCTCATACTTGGTGAGGCGGGCTGCAGACAGGTGTTTGGTCTGGACCTGGTGCAGGATAGCGTTGACGCTATGAGGGACCATGAGTATTAGGGAATGGTCCAATACAAAATCTGCTGCTTCCTGGACTAAGTCCGAGGCCGCTGCTGCAGCTGGTAAACAGGACGGCGCACCTTGGATCACTATACCTCATGTATAGGTAAGCTATGGGTCTCTGTTTGCCTCCATGTTTTTTTGTGAGGACGCCATGTGCATGGCCCCCATTTTCATGACAAAACATGTAGAAAGGAAGCTCATAATTGGGTAGTCGTAAAGCAGGAGTTTCTTGCAGTAGCAGGACTAGTTGGTGAAAACATGTGAGAGCCTCATCCGGCAATTGGAATGGCTCGAGGGGTAGACAGTCATACAGGGGCTGTAGCAGGCACGACGCTCCTAGCATCCACTCCCTACAATATCCCACCAGTCCCAGAAAAACACAGAGTCATCTGGAAGTGGCTGGGACAGGAGTGTCTCATATGCTACTACTTTATCTGGGGACAAATGTTTGGCCCCCTGAGATATGCAATGGCCTAGAAAAGTGACTTTCTCCTGACAAAATAAATGTGTTTCTCTGTCACTCCCAAGCACCTCAGGTACAACATACCTATATACCATTTCATTAAGGCATTGATGGTTACCACGGCAGATCCAGTTTTGTATTCTCCATCCTGATGGTATCTGGATCAATCCACAAAACACACAAGATATACATTAGGAATTGGGTCTGTACATACGTTTTCAAGACCCTGTGCGTCACCCTTTATTAATTTTAAGCAATCATCGGAAGGGAAAGAATTTTCATCCATATGTTCTATTTCTATTTTAATTTTCTTACTCCCATACTTTTGAACCCGGCGGAAGCTATGTAGCTGGGTTCAAGACACTACACTGTTAGATTAGAACATGTGAAAATGCAAGGAGGGAGACATCATACTTAGTGAGTCTAGTCTAGCACCACCACTGGTGAAGACACCTCATCCTTGACGCTGCATTTCCAGCAGTACACATTTGTAATCTATTTTTCATGCAGACAAACACTAGGTCTGAGCTTGTTGTAGTATTTCACTATCAGCATGTGGGACCATGATGAGATCATGGTTGAGACAATATCAATAACTTTGTCCTTCAGTCACAAGAGAGAGCACCTCTCATTATTGTGTGTTTCTGAGGGTGGCACTAAGTACAGCAGTGTGGAGATAAGATTCTGTTACCGTTAAAACTCCTTCTAACACTTCCACATACTCTAATCAGCTGCCTCTTGCCCTTCATCCCCAAAACCCCTACCTCTCAGACCCATTCTTGTAGTACTATGAGCCTCAGCATGACAAAATGCTGAAAGAAACTAAGACTCTGCTGTATTTATAATTCTAAAACCTAACTTTACACAGCTAAATTAGTTATTTAAACTTTATAGATAAGTTTTAAATAACTAGAGTTTTTTGTTTTTTTTTACACCCTCTAAAATAACTAACAGTTTAATAGGTTCGGTAGATACACAAAATGTTCTCAATCTGGATTGAAACATCTATCATCAAACAGTGCAGCTGGTTTAGGAGTGGGAGAGCATGCAGTGTAGATCTAAAAATCAATCTTATACTGTGGCCACTTGGTCTCCCATGCAATACTTGCTCAATGGTAAGCTTTCCTATCTTTTTCCTTTGTTTTCCTAACATTGGGAAGAGATTTCCCATATTTGTCATTCCATTCTCATTTGCACCAGTCTGCTTGTCAGATCTGTCTTCAATACACACACACACACACACTGTATACATGTGTACATCATACTTCTCAGCATAATCCACATTACTCACTGCAATGTGCCTAGCTGTATTAGTCTTTATCATCATCACTAGTACAGTCAATCTTCTTGTCAAAATCTATGCCTGTATACACATTCTATTCATTTTATAGAATGTGTATGAATTGAATGTATACACATTATATTCATATCAACTTACTTGTAACCACCTTGATCAACATTCATTGACACACCCTTCCATAGCTCTGCTTTTCATTCTTGAACTATGTAAACAACCTCCCTTTGACATTTCTACTCACTTTAACATTCTGTCACAACCTTCTACCACCTCATTTCCTTCTCTACTGGCAACTATATCAACTGCTAGATGTCCACCGTCCCTCGGAGAGTTTTCACTTGTTTAAGTACCCTTTTAGAGTTCTTCTTAATACCAGTTCCCAGAACTTGGCATTCTATTATAGTCAGTACTTTTTATAGTGTTTTCAGTCCCTCTAAAACAACAAGGCGGTAGGATATCTCTACTGGCCACTATATCAACCGCTAGATGACCACCATCACCCGGACAGTGCTTATCTGAAGAACCACCCTTTTGGAGTTCTACTGTACTACCAGTTCCTAGAACCTGGAATTAATGTCACTTTCTAGCTAGCCTTACAATAGGATATCCTTTTCTGTGGTCTGTAGTAATCTTTATCATCAAACACAGTACAAACAGAAAGAAACAACATTCAAACAAGACAAATGCAGATACACAGATTCAAGGGTTACAAGAGACAGATTCTGATCACAGGTTGTCACATTCATACTATTCTGCAGACTGGAGACTATGGGACCCAGCTTGGGACAGTCCACAGACTAATGCCACAGGCTGGTAGTATGGGTGAAAGGTTTGTAAGAATCAAAGGTTCTTACTTATCGTGGTTTGTAGTTTCACCAATCCTTTGATTAGCAGCAAGCGTCCGGTTAAACTGACCCGTTGTGGGTCTCGGGTTTCAGCACCAATGAAATGTCAGAGTAGCCTGGGTTTGGGAGAGTTAAAGGTACTCTAAGATTTCAGCCTCGGAGTCCAAATCAGGGTATCGATGCATTGGGGAGAGGACACGGACACAGACAAGTGCTTCAGTATCTCATGTGGCATTCTCTGTAGAATCATGCCCCATTCTGTATAAATAAACCGGACAAGATTCCAAAGAAAGATAACATACAATAGCCAATAGAAGACACACACACACACACACACACACGATTACAAGTATAGCATCATTGCAGAGTTAGCTTAACGTATGAGGTTTAAGATCACTTATGGTACATACATACATGTTGAACAAAAGACAAAGATAAACTACTTAACCCTTTGGATACTTTCATACCGTAAAACAAAGATGAAATAAAATGCCAGATTCGCTGTTGTTTGATCACCTCATATACCAAAAAAAAAAGTTATCGAAAAGTCGCATGTCCCCCAAAATGGTCTAAAAAAAATACTACAGCTTGTCCCACAAAAAATAAGCCCACATACTGCTCAATCGACAGAAAAATAAAAAAAAAGTTAGGGCTCTTATAATAATGGCGACACAGTTTTTTTTTCATTTTTAACAATTATTTTCTCTTTGTAAAAGTACTAAAATATAAAAACCTATATAAATTTGGTATCACTGTAATTATATTGATCCACAAAATAAAGTTAACATGTCATTTTTTTACCGCAGATTGAACACCGTAAAAACTAAACCCAAAAAAAACAATGGAGGAATCGCTGGATAGGGAGTGTTGTTTCCTTATTTAGAATTACGACTGGGATCACTGATCTGTCCATCTGGATCTATGCTTATATCTATCCATATGGACTAGCACATGCAAACATACAATGCCCCTCAGCCTCCAAACTTCAAAGTCAAATATAATTAATAAGCATTGTTAAAAAAGCATTGTTAAAAAAAAAATCAACAAACGTAACAGAGTCTATATAACAAAATGTGAGTGTGACATGTGATCTCTTAGTTGATATTTGTAAAGATTATTGGAAAATAACAGTCACAGAGGTCTAGAAGGCTTAGATTTGGCATGGTTTTGTGTTGAGTTCCTGTTGGGAGCCGCTTTAGAATGTGTGTTTTCGGCCATTTTTTTTTTTGGGGGGGGGGTATAATATGGGCGGGACTGAAAATGTCATGCAATTTGGGATTCAAATGTAATGCTTTTTACTTGCTGCCTTTTTAACATAGTAAAAATTTATTTATTTTCATAACATAAGGTCAATATATTGCGGCTGGTCCCTGCTGTGATCTGCATCATCTAGTCAAATTATATGGATAAGTCTAAGTCTACAGAACTTTTGAATCAGACAGTCTGGAGCTCATTTCTCCTGCTGTGAAATTGTCCTACAGGCCAATAAAAGTAACATCCATTTTCCACTCCAACAATCAAAGAGAAATTCTGTATGACTCAGCTTTTATGGACGCAAAAACCATCTTGGGGAAAATCAAGAATTTACCGGTAGATGAGAGTCCATTTACAGGAAATGCTGTATAAAAGACTTCTACTTTACACTGAAAAGTTCAGCGGATATCTTAAGAAGTTATCAGAAGAAACTTTTTTATATACCACAATATTTATATGGGCTCTGATTCTTACTCTATATATGTGTTTATGAAACCCGGAAAATGGCCGGAGGAGTGAAAATGTAGTACACTTTATGGGGAGAATACCTCAGAACATACGTTTAATGGAGCATGCCGCAATTTTTTTACTGTCGCATTCATACAGAAAAACTCTGTATACCTCCATATAAAATCAGATGAACACAGAGGTGTAGTAGAGGGCTCATGGAAGCCCTATTACAGATCTGTACAAAACAAAGCCACAATACGGCCATATGCATGAGCCCTAATAAGGTATAAACCTTAATAATTCTGTAATATAAAACTATGCAACTTTCTCATTTATCTTGTGTTTCAATCCCCTATTACTCTCAAGATCTCTGTTTGCTATCAATCGATTAAAACATCCTTGTTTTTATCTAAGGCCATATTCATATGAACGGGTGTCAAATAGACTGTGAAAAACTGCCCTTTTCTCACGGCCGATTTTCATCTGTGTGGGACCCGTTTTCACGGATCCCTCATAGACTTGAGGGATCTAGGAAAACGAGCCAAAATAGGAAATGTTCTATTCTCTCACAGGCCGTTCACACGATTCATTAAAAAAATGTCCGTCTGGATAGCTCCATAAACATGCATTGATTTTAATGCAGCCATAAAAAAAAACGTCCGTCGCACAACTGATTATCCCTGTTGTCTAAATAAGGCCTAAGAGACTGAAACCCCATACAGACCAAGTAAATCTGTGTGTGCTAGATACATAAGCAACAGCACAACTCTATCCTGCCCTAATAGGTTGTTACAATGTATCAGTGTAATCAAAATGTGCTAATTACTATTTACTACACGGAAAATTGCACAGACTGGAAACAATTATTTTTTTTCCGTAGCACCAACATATTCCACAGGGATTATCCATTCACTTCAGTCCCTGTCCCCAGTGGGCTTCACAATCTAATTTTCTGTGGGAGGAAACTAGAGTACACAGTAGAAATCCACCCAAACAGAGGGAGAACATATAAACTCGATACAGATGTTGTCCCTCTTTGGAATTGACCCCAATACCCATGCAGCAAGGCAACAGTGCAAACTACTGAGCCACCTTGCAGCAATGTAATTGCACTTGTACTCAAGTCTCAATGGAGAGAAGGACTTACTCTGTATAATTTTCAGTCTCAAATATAGATATTAGAAAGCTGCATAGCTTTTCATAATACAATGATTAAAGGGGTATTTCCATCTTAGGATATGCCATAAATAGAAAAAGAGAAACAAACTTAATCCAGTGCTGGGTTTAAAAGGAAGTAATATTCCAACTTTTTCCAAATATATTAAAAAGTCCATATACAAAGGGGCGGATGCATCAGATAGCAGGCCTACGCGTTCCAGACAAATCACTTGTCCTTACTCATCGCGTGAGTAAGGACAAGTGATTTGTCTGAAACACGTAGGCCTGCTATCTGATGCATCTACCCCTTTGTATATAGACTTTTTAATATATTTGTAATAAAATTTCTCTTTTTCTGCTTTCATCTTCATTGCATGCCGCCACGAGGATCTGTGCACTGTCCGGGCTCGGACATAGGATTTATGAGCTGGAGGATTCCTCCCCCATTTACATATGCAATAAATGTCTGAAAGATTTGGGTCCAAACTCTGGGACCTGCTTCTATCTCAAGAATAGGGGTGCACCGACCCTGTCCCCACCTGGTGAGGCCGCTGCTGGCCCCACATCCAGATAGAGACTGTGGAGAGGTGGTTTGGATTACAGAAATAGGCAAGCTCACTGTACTACACTGTTTTCATAACTCTCATAGAAGTAAACGGGAGTTACAGAAATAGTGTAGCATAGCAAGTTCTGGAACCCTCTTCACTAAGTGTCCACCTGGATGCAGTGGCCTAGTGGCCACCTCACCAGGTGGGGATTGGGGACCCCAGTTTTCGAGATAGGTGCAAGTCCTTCTGGGACCCGCATTCAGGGCCGGCCCTAGGATAGATGGCGCCCTGTGCGAAATGATCTTTCGGCGCCCCATCCCATCATTAAAAAAAAAAAGCCCCATAAAAAAATTATAATGCCCCTTTAGTGCCCCCATACAGTATAATAATAATATTTAATAATATAATATATTACAACCCCTTCAAGGACACAGTATTTTGTCCTCTAATTGTGCCCACAGTATTATGCCCCCTGTAGTACCCCTACACAGTTTAATATCTGCTTAGTGGCCCCCACACAGTATAATGCCCCCCTGTAGATTTTGCCATATAGCCTCTCTGTAGACAGTGCCATAATCCCGCACCTCTTTTTTGTAGATTGTGCCATACAGCCCCCACACCTCCCCTTGTAGACAGTGCCATACAGTCCCCCACCTCCCCCTTGCAGATCGTGCCATACAGTCCCCGCACCTCCCCCTTGTAAACAGTGCCCCCAAACAAAAACAAAAATTGTACTCACCTAGGCCCCGTTCCCATGACGAACTGAGCTGCTCCATGACGGGACCCTAGTACAGAGTTTCCCAACCTTTTCAGACTCGAGGCAGCACTGGAAAAACAAAATTTCCTCAGGGCCCCCCTACCAAAAATTGCTTTGAGAAAGACAGAAAACGGCTAAGAACAAGCACTCCACTCGTAGGGCATGTTCACACACGTTTTTTGTAAGGCAAAAAATATCTGCCTCAAAATTCCTTCAGCAACTGACAGCGTTGTGTGACCTTTTTTTTTGTGTTTTTTCTTAACCCCTTAGTGACCACCAATACGCCTTTTTACGTTGGTCACTAAGGGGCCTTAGGCTAGGCTGACGCCTTTTCAGGTTTGCCTAGTCTAAGTCCTGCACGGGTCTCCCATGCAGGCTGGAGCCGGAGCTCAGCAGTCTGATGACAGCTGGGCTCCTGCTCCAACGCCCGCGATCGAAGTTTACTTCGATCACGGCCGTTTAACCCGTTAAATGCCGCCGTCAATAGCGACCGCGGCATTTAACTTTGTTTACAGAGGGAGTGAGCTCCCTCTGTCACCCATCGGCGGCCCGCGAATGCAATCGCGGGTCTCCGATGGGGTGTCATGGCAGCCGGGGGCTTGATAAAAGCCCCCAGGTCTGCCCTGGACATATGCCTGTTAGGACGCGCCGGAGGCACGTCCTAACAGATTGCCTGTCAGATTTACACTGACAGGCAATAATGCTCTGGTATACGAAGTATACCAAAGCATTATAGCAGCGATATCAAGATCGCACAGTAAAGTCCCCTAGTGGGACTAGTGAAATAAATAATAAATGTGAAATAAAGATTGCTAATAAAAGTTACAGTAAAAAAATAAATAAAACCATTTTTTTCCATAAAAAGTGGTTTTATTTACTAAAAGTGTAAAAATAAAATAAAAGTACACATATATGGTATCGTCGCGACTGTAATGACTCCATTAATAAAGTTAATATGTAATTTAAATCGCAAGATGAACACCGTAAAAAAAAACGCAAAAAACAATGGCGAAATTGCAATTTTTTTCCATTGCCCCCCAAAAAAGTCATAATAAAAATGAATCAATAAGTCCCATGCACCCCAAAACAGTACCAATCAAAACTACGTCTCGTCCCGCAGAAAACAAGCCCAAAAAATCACTACATTGATTGAAAAATAAAAAAGTTACGGCTCTTGGAAAGCAACGATACAAAAACAAATAATTTTTGTTCAAAAGTGTTTTTATTGTGCAAAAGTCGTAAAACATAAAAAAACCTCTACATATGTGGTATCGCCGTAATCGTACCGACTCATAGAATAAAGGTAACATGTTATTTACGTCGCATAGTGAACGGCGTTAATTTAAAAACGCATAGAACAATGGCGGAATTTCATTTTTTTTTTATAATCCCCCCAAAAAAAGTTAATAAAAGTTAATAAAAAAATTATATGTACCCAAAAATGGTGCTATTAAAAAGTACAACTAATCCCGCAAAAAACAAGTCCTCATACAGCTATGTAGACGAAAAAATAAAAAAGTTATAGCTCTTTGAATGCGACTATAGAAAAACGAATAAAATAGCTTGGTCATTAGGGCCTAAAATGGGCTGGTCACTAAGGGGCTAAGGTGTTGAAGCGAATGCAAAAGACTCAGGAAAAAAAGCTCCAAACGAGCGCCGCAGGTATCTTCTGCCTCCTATTAATTTCAATTGGAGGTAAGAGGTGGAAACCACCTGAAGACCATCAGCCCCCCACTCACAGAAAAATGACCATCAACCCCCCACTCACAGTAAAATGACCATCAGCCCCCACTCACAGCAAAATAACCATCAGCCCACCACTCAGTAAAATGACCATTAGACCCCCACTCACAGTTTCCCCCTGTAGGTAGCGCCACACAGCCCCTTTTAGGTAGCGCCACACAGCCCCTTGTAGGTAGCACCACAAAGCCCCTTGTGGGTAGCGCCAGACAGCCCCCTTGTAGGTAGCGCTACACAGCCCCTTGTGGGTAGCACCACACAGCCCCCTTGTGGGTAGCACCACATAGCCCCTTGTAGGTAGCACCACACAGCCCCCTTGTGGGTAGCGCCAGACAGCCCCCTTGTAGGTAGCGCCACACAGCCCCCTTGTAGGTAGCGCCACACAGCCCCCTTGTAGATAGCGCCACATAGCCCCCTTGTAGATAGCGCCACACAGCCCCTTGTAGATAGCGCCACACAGCCCCCTTGTAGATAGTGCCACACAGCCCCCTTGTAGATAGCGTCACACAGCCCCCTGTAGAGTATGCCGCACAGCCCCCTGTAGGGAGTGCCGCACAGCCCCCTGTAGGGTGTGCCGCACAGCCCCCTGGTAGGAAGTGTCGCAAAGACCCCTTGTAGGGAGTGCCGCACAGCCCATAGCCCCCTGGTAGGGAGTGCCACACAGTCCCCTGGTTAGTAGTGCCCCACAGCCCCCTGGTTGGTAGTGCCCCACAGCCCCCTGGTTGGTAGTGCCACACAGCCCACAGCTCCCTGGTTGGTAGTGCCACACAGCCCACTGTTTGGTAGTGCCACACAGCCCACAGCCCCCTGGTAGGTAGTGCCACACAGCCCCCTGGTAGGTAGTGCCACACAGCCCACTGGTTGGTAGTGCCACACAGCCCACAGCCCCCTGGTTGGTAGTGCCACACAGCCCACAGCCCCCTGGTAGGTAGTGCCACACTGCCCACAGCCCCCTTGTAGGTAGTGCAAGGACTACGAAATGACCGATAGCTGGCGGGCAATAGACATTCAAAAAAGGACAACTGTACAGGAGCACACAGAATACCCAGCTTTCCCAGCTATCAAATAAATGTGTGGAAATAAACTAAGTTATAACTTTTATTTAGTCTGAGTAAAGGATTAATCCTTTTAGCTAGATTAAATAAAAGTTATATCTTAGTTTATTTCCACACTTTTTTTTTTTATACCCGGGAAAGCTAGGTATTTTGTGTACTCCTGCACAGCTGTCCTTTGTAGGTAGTGCCACACAGCCCACAGCCCCCCTGTAGATAGCAACCCCCCCTCCTTCCAGTAAAGATAGCGCCACCGTAGCTCCCTGAAGGTCCTGGAGCGCTGCTTGATGCCTCTGTCCATATATGGACAGTGACATCAGGGAAAACTCCTGAAGCGGAATCCCCGGTCACAGTGTTGCAGACGCTATGACCGTTGATTCCACTCCAGGAGAAGCTCCTGACGTCTGTGTCCATGACGTCATTGGCTTCTCTTGGAGTGGAATCCCCGATCATAGCGTCTGCAACGCTGTGACCGGGGATTCCGCTTCAGGAGTTTTCCCTGATGTCACTGTCCATATATTGACAGAGGCATTAAGCAGCGCTCCAGGACCGGAATCCCCGGCCACACAGGGATTCCGCTCATTCAGGGAGCTACGGTGGCGCTATCCTGGAAGGGGGGGGTTTGATATCTACAGGGGGGCACTATAGCAGAGCAAGGGAGGTATCTCCCTGCTCTGCTGTCTACTAGCACCGCTGTAGCTGAAGGGAGCTACAGTGGCGCTAGTAGACAGAAGAGCAGGGAGATATACACACCCGCTGGCGCCCCTCTTGCCGTGTGGCGGCTGGCGCCCTGTGCGACTGCACTGGTCGAACATAGCTAAGGCCGGCCATGCCCGCATTTATCAGACATTTATAGCTTATCCCATAGTATTGTCATTAATGTCTAAGATGGAAATACCCTTTTAAAATCTGTCCACCTTTGCCACCATATTATAGAGCACCAATGTATCTAAAATAAAAAATTAAGCAACTTTGCAAATAGTATTGATTCAAAAATACATCGCTATCTATGTGAATCTATGTATCTTCATGGTAACAGACTACAAACATACCCTGTAGTCATACTCCCTTCCAGTTGTTGCTTACTTTGTGCTAACCTAGTAAATGTAAGTAGGCAAGAAGTTGTGGACAGATGGCAGGCAGTGTAACTACAGACTATACAGGGTAACTACAGATTATTTGTATGTAGTCTGTAACAATGGAGAAAAATACTAAACACAAAACTAGAATATGTTTTAATCAAGACTATTTGCAAAGCCTCATTTTTTAGTTATTTTAGATACAATTGGAGCATTTAGGAGAAGTACACACATAGTTTTTTGGCACGTTTTTTGACGCTCAAACCGCTTCCAGGAAAAAGAAGCGACATGCCCTATCTTCGGGCGTTTCTGTCTCTGACCTCCCATTGACATCAATGGGAGGCAGAGTAAGCGGTTTCCGCTTCATTTTTTGCCCGTGGCACTTAATGGCCGCGGCCGAAAATGCCGCAAACAGCGTGCAGGCAGGTAAATATCTGACTCAAAATGCCTGAAGGAATTTTGAGACAGATTTTTACACCTGCAAAAAACTCCATGTGAACAGGGCCTTAAAGTGGTTTTAAACTGTACATACCCTTTAAAAGTTATTTTCTATAAACCAACATATGTCTAAGTTATCAAGCTTATGTTCCCACAAATAGCCATATGTCTCCAGATTAAGGAGGCTGTCCCAGGTCAACCACCTTCTTTACTTTTATAACTTGCTAATCAGACAACTTATAAAACTAAGTTAGTTGGGGGTTCCACCTCTGGACCCCCACTGTTGCCAAGAAAGAGGGGCCCTTAGTCCCTGTTCTCGGCTGGACAGCAGGATGAACAAGCACTCTCCCTTTCCAAAGACTTGTATGGGGGACTGTCGGAAACAGTGGAACACATTGAGCTGTTTCCAACTCACTCTACCATTATTATATTGCAGAATTTCTCCTATACTGATCCTAAATGACAGCCGTTATAATATACCAGAGCGTTCAGATTTTCGCTGGTAGCTACTGGAATTGGTTGACAGTAATTTGACAGACATTCCTAGCAGCTTAGCTGGATGCCTATAATGCAATGCTATGTACTGCACTGCATTCTGGGAGAGTTGATTTACTCTATATCAAATTACTGCACCGTGTGTAATTTAAAGACTACACTTTCCATCATACAACGCCAATGCAAGCTATTAGCAGAAATTGAGCAAAACAAAGTTTTACATTAGATTTATACCAACCACTAATCTAATTGGAATAAGTAACATGTACAATGCATTCGGAAAGTCTTCAGACCCTTTACATTTTTTCAAATTTTGTTATGTTGAGGATTTGAGAAGTTATCTGCACTCAATACCCTATAATGACAAAGTGAAAATAGAATGTTAGTTCTTTGCTAATTTATTAAAAAGAAAAACTAAAATATTGCATTGACATAAGTATTCAGACCTTTTACTCAGTACTTCGTTGAAGCACCTTTGACAGCAGTAACAGCCTCCAGTCTTCTTGGGTATGAGGCCACAAGGTTTGCACACCTGGATTTGGGGATTTTCTACCATTTTGCTCTGCAGATCCTCTCAAGCTCTGTCAGGTTGGATGGGGACCGTCAGTAGACAGCAATTTTCAGGTCTCTCCAGAAATGTTCAATTGGGTTCAACTCAGTTGTCCCTATGCCACTCCTGTTCTATCTTGGCTGTGTGCTTAGGGTCATTGTCTTGGTAGGTGAACCTTCGGCCCAGTCTGAGGTCCAGAGCACTCTGGATCAGGTTTTCATTAAGAATATCTTTGTACTTTGCTCCATTCAGCTTTCCCTCAATCCTGACCAACCTCCCTGTCCCAGCCACTGAAAAACACCCCCACAGCATGATGCCGTCACCACCATGCTTCACTGTATTGGCCAGGTGATGAGCAGTGCCTGGTTTCCTCCAGACATGTCGCTTAGATTTGAGGCCAAAAAGTTAAATCTTAGTTTCTTCAGACCACAGAATCTTATTTCTCACAGTCTGAGAGTCCTTTAGGTGCTTTTTTTTTTTTTTTTTTTTTTACAAACTCCATGTGGGCTTTCATGTATCTTTTACTGAGGAGAGGCTTCTTTCTGGCCACTCTGCCATAAAGCCTAGATTGGGGGAATGCTAAATTGATGGTTGACCTTCTGGAAGTTTCTCACATCTACACACAGGATCTTTGTAGCTCAGCCAGAGTGACCATTGGGTTCTTGGTCACCTCTCTTACCAAGGCCCTTCTCCCCGATTACTTTGTTTGGTGAGGCGGCCAGCTCTAGGAAGAGTCCTGGTTGTTCCAAACTTCTTCCATTAAGAATTATGAAGGCCACTGTGCTCTTGGAAACTTTCAGTGCAGCAGAAGTTTTTTTGTACCCTTCTCCAGATCTGTGCCTTCACACAATTCGGTCTCTGAGCTCTACAGGCAGTTCTTTCCTTCTCATGGCTTGGTGTTTGCTCTGATATGCATTGTCAGCTGTGAGACCTTATGTAGACAGGGGTGTGTCTTTCCAAATCATCTCCAATCAAATGAATGTACCACAGGTGGACTCCAATAAAGGTGTAGAAAGATTTCAAAGATGATCTAGAGAAATGGGAGGCCCCCAGAGCTAATGATGGGTAAAAACTTTTTTTTTTTTTTTTATTTTAGCACAAGGTCTCAACATAACAAAGTGTGGAAAAAGTGAAAGGGTCTGAAGACTTTCCGAATGCACTGTATACTCATGCTGGCTCCAGGTATATGCGCGGTCTTGGGAGACAGTCACAAGGGGCCCTATCTATTCCACTCTTCTTGACTAGCATGGTGCATGTTTATCCACGTCTCCATTTGGCTCCAAAAGTCCAGTAGGCCCTGGCATCTGCCCAGGTTTGCCTGGTCCTGAGTAGTTAAGATATAAAGGCCCTTAGACATGGGCGAATGATCGGGCAAATGATCATTCATATAAACGTTATTTTCCGATCTATACGATCAGCCCATGAATGAGAAAACGCTCGTTCATTGGCTGATCGGAGATGTGCTGCCGACTTAATGCAAATATATGGGGATGAACGATCATTGTAACGATCGCTCATCACCATCAATAAACAAGCATGTCTTCTTGTGAGAGGAGCAAACGAGTGCATGTTGATCGGCGCTCATTTTCACGACCCAGATCGGATCATGTAATAGGACCTTAAGTCCTTAGTATCAACAAATAACTAGCAAGTGATAATAAATGTTTTACTTATAGCACCAAGGATAACATTAAACCCTGAGTCTCCTTTTCTTTCTTTTTTTTTTCATTTACTGCGTTAACAGTATAGTCAAGAAAATGACTATACAGCTATAGTATCAAGCGCAGATGCTTGTAGAACATCCAGCTTATTGTGTATAATACAACTCTAAGATGTTAAGTATATGGGAGTAAGAAGGTCATACCAATTTCTAGAAATGCTTTCAGTGATTTTCTCCAAGCCTTCGTTTAATTGCCCTCCTGAGATTGTAAAAGTTTACAGAAGCATCTTTTTGTAAATGATAAAACACCCATTCATTTTATATCTTTGTCTTGTCACCTAGGATTGCCTGTCCACAAATTGAAAACCAAGTGATCCTTTGAGTAAAAAATAGTATTGGACAACAAGACTGTCAACTACAAAAATGATCATGGATTGAAAACATTTCCTAAAAAGTAATATTTTAGCTTTCAGACACATAGTACTGTATTTTTTGTAGTGTTATGATTAAAGGCTTTGGAAACCTTTGAATGTTCTTTTTTTTATTAAATCAATGTATTTTTTGATTCAAAGCACTTTTCTGTTATTAATTAGTTTTTTACTTTTTACGATACAGCTTCTATGTATGCTGTATACATTGAAGCTATAAAATTGTCTCTCAGCCAATTCCGTTAGTTCAGCTGAACTGACGGCTTGGCTGAGAGTGAATTTTAGCTTTCTCTGATATACAGGATCCACCTACTATCGATCACATCTAAGTTGATATCTACTTTGTTGATAACTTAGATGCAATTGATATAAGGTGGATCCTGTGTGCCAGAGACACACAGGACCGCACTCTCAGCCGAGCAGTCAGTTCTGCTGAACTGATGGAATCGGCTTAACAATACAGCTTCTATGTATACAGGATACATAAAAGCTTTATTATAAAATGTATAATTACAGTCAATTAAAAAATCACTTAGAACCAAAGAATACATTGATTTATTATTATTATTATTATTATTATTATTATTATTATTATTATTATTATTAATAATAAAAAAGCATTCAAAGGTTTCCATAGCCTTTAAAAGCCAACTACCCTGTAAACAAAATCATACAGATACAGATGAGCTAAATTTTCAAACATCTTCTTGTGTGTGCCATAATGAATAAAAATCTATTTAACTGCAGTCTTAGACATACATAGCTATAGGGGGTGCATAGGTAGAAGTCACACCCGGCTCTGGTGCCTGAGGGGACCCAAAAGCCCCTCTGCCACATAACAATACACCGGTATTATAAATGGTAGCTGAGGCCCCTGTTACAGATTAATCATTGGGGCCCAGGAGCTTTGGGTTGAGCTTCTTTTGAAATAAAAGCTTGTAGACAACAAATTGTGATATTACCATGAGTTAACCTGCTACTTTGTATGGATGTTCTGTTCCGATGGATCACCTATCAAAGCTCCTTGAGAACCTATCAACTATTGGAAATACTTTTGAGAGGTATTATTTTTCTTTGGTAATGTCACTTTTGTTAGAAGTCAGAACTCTTAGCACATACATTGACTAACTCTACTCAATCTAGAATCCAAAAGAGACATAGTCTGCGAGTGTGATCTGCAAGTATAGATTATTAAATGGAGACATAGTTAGTCACAAATGGAATACACTGTGTAAATGTGGAACACTAGTTTTTTGTAAGAAAATGAAAAAGTAATTTAGGAACTATATAGTGTATGTGATATCTAGTTTATATAAGGGAAATCACCGGGCTCACACATTGGGGGAAATTTATTAAGACTGGCGTTTCATACACCAGTTTTAATAGGAAATAAACTGGAGAAAGATGCAGACTCCTCTTAATAAATTTGTTGAATCTTTGGCTGTCCATGCGCCACTGAGGAAAATCTACACCAGCCAGTTTCTGCCATAGATTTCTGCTATAACTTACGCCAGTTCTGGCGTAAATAATAGTAAATACGTCGTACCACGAGTGCCCCTGTCCCCTCCGCTAAATTCCACCTGCTTTTAAGAAAAGTGGCAAGAGCAGCAGAAATGGTCCACTAGTTGCAATTATTGCAACTTTTTACTAGTTTGTGACTTTTTCTACGCCAGGAAACTGGCATAGAAAAGTTGATAAATTCCTCCCATTGAGTTTTTTCTAATTAGATCTAAAAAATAGTAATAATTGTGTGTAAAATGCCTAAGGATGCACTTAAAGTGTGACTTTAGTAAAACGAAAATTTTTACGGTGCTCTGGGATCTTTATGTGTAGATACTGCAGTTATTTGTGCTCTGGACGAGTCCTGCATTGAGTTTCTAAGACAGGAAGTAGCAGTAAGATAGCTACAGTTGGTAGCCATTTCAGTTCTCATAGAGCTGCTTTTTCTGTCATCTGGTCACTTTGGCTCCTCCCCTTCCTCTTACAGGTCTACCTGGCAGTCAAAACACATGCCTTCTCTGAACTTCTTCATTGTGCTGACACATCCTTGATTAAATCTATATCTGTAGAGTGTAAAACATCATCTGGTATCAGAGACAAAATCTTAGTTTGTTAATCATGGAAACCCTGGGACACATACCTGGATCAGATTTGTTTCAAAAACTGGAAATACAGTTTTGTGGAATACAATTACCACCCCGAGAGAAGACAATGATGACAGTGCAGAAATAAAATGTATATATTTGATGAATAGTGTACTTTAGAGTCACAAAGATATACTGCAAGAGCTATAAAATCGATATAATGTGAAATGTGGATTCTAAAATGGTCAAACAGGATACAAAAAATGTGCAACAATGGCCTAAAATAACATGAATGTTAGAAACTGTGCTGGATAATTCATAACATAGAATGATATTTATTTCTCAATCTATTGGTTTTATTGCAGAAATAAATGCTTTTCCGTATTATTATTTAATACATTTATTTTATTTATTTTTGGTTCAGGTTGTGCAGTATAATTGCAATTTCCCTGCATTTTTTTTAAAAATTATTATTTATATAGAGTATGTTCCAAGCAATCAAACCAATAAATATGAGGCTATTTGCGTTCTTACCTGCGTTGTTATTTTTGTGATTTTGTTTCATCAAAGGAACAGAATAATGAAAATAACAGAAGTGCATCCATCACATAACGGACAGTAACGGCGCATGACACAACCCAATGACGCTAATGGGTTTTGTAGGGTTTCCGTCATAGTGTCCATTATTTTACTGGACAAAATAATGCTGCATGCTGCGCTAATTTTTCTGGGATTTTTTGGTAAAATTTACGATGGAGGCTCTGATGGAGCCCCCAACGTAGATGTAAACATGGCCTAATGTTTCATTAGACAGAAGGTTGAATTAGAGAGAGATCAGAGGTGAGACATAAAGGGTTGGATTAAGCATTAGTAAGTGAGGGTGGATGTTGAGGTTACTCAGACTGGCCCTCCAGAGTATCAGAGGCTCCTCTGGTGGGCTTAGGTTCTGAAATAATAATAGGCCAAAGGTCCAGCCGAAGACAACCCCAGACTTTGGAACCGAACGCTTGCAACTAGAGTTAAAGTTACCAAGTAACTGATTGATAAATATTAAATTACCAATGTCCCTGCTGGGCAAGAAACTGTTATATACTAGTGGCAGGATGGAACCCCTATTAAAATATAACTTTCAATGTTTATATAAATAAAATATAACCAAACAAAACAGTGACAGTGAAGAAAAAACACTGATAATGGTGTTTTTACAAAAATAAAAATTGGGGGGTAATTAGAACCTGTTAGTACTCAATGATTAATGCAACACTTTTATGGATAAAATGTTTTAAAAGTGTGCCTTTAGGTCCAGTTAACTATCAGGCATAGTGTAAGTATATTAAACACTAAACATTTTGGGCTATAGGAACCCACTGGAGTCCGCAGCAGTACTGTCTCTAAAGGTAACCACAACAGAGGCTATTGATGCGCTCTAAAAAGAGCGACCCCTGGTTGGTTTGAGTCTAAGGGTATGTTCGCACGGGCTATTTTCAGCCGTTTTTAGGGCGGTATATGCCCCGAAAAATGGCTAAAAATGCGGTGGCTGAACGCCTCCAAACATCTGCCCATTGATTTCAATAGGAAAAATGGCGTTCCGTCCCCACGGGGCGTTTTTTACGTGGCCATTATTAAAAACAAGGTAAAAAACGCTTCGTAAAAAGAAGTGCATGTCACTTCTTGAGACGTTTTTGGAACCATTTTTAATTGGCTCAATAGAAAAACAGCTCCAAAAACGCCCGTAAAAAACGCCACAAGAAACGCAAGTTGCTTAAAAACGGCTGAAAATCAGAGGCTGTTTTCCCTTGAAAACAGTTCCGTATTTTCAGCGTTTTTTGTTAAGTGTGTGAACATAGCCTTAGAGACAGTACTGCAGCAGACTCCAGTGGGTTCCTATAGCCCAAAATCTATAGGGTTTAAAATAGAAGCTATACTTACACTCTGCCTGAGAGTTAACTGGACCTAAAGGCACACTTTAAAAAAAAGGTTATCCATAAAAGTGTTGCATTAACCATTAAGTACTAACAGGTTCTAATTGCGCAAAAAAATTTGGGGTAAAAACACTATCATCAGTGTGTTTCCTTCACTGTCACTGTTTTGTTTTGTTATATTTTATTTATATAAACATTAAAAGTTATATTTTAATAGGGGTTCCGTCCTGCCACTGGTATACAATATTGCAACTACTTGATTCATAAAAAACATAGTAGACCTATATTAATGATATGTACTATGTATGCAATGATAACAACATCATTTTCCATTGGTAATGAAACCTCAAAATCGTATCCACTGGTGGGCCCAAGAAACCCTAGTCCGACAACGAGGTTAGTCCATTAAAACAGAACATCGCAAAAGAAAATATCCAATGTAATGCTATATTTAAAGTATACAGGTACTATTTGCATCTGTGTGGCAGGAATGCTTTTTAAATTATTAATCCACATATTTAGGGAGAACAGGATGTGAGTTTGCTTCCTCTTATCATCTCACTAAATCTTTTCTGTTATTTACTGAAGAGAAGTGGATGTACATACCCGATGTCTAAATGATCGTTCAGTTTCCATCTCCTATCAGGCAGTGGTGGATAAAGCTTTTTTTATGATGTTTTGTGAAAATATCCCCGCCACTAGGATCATTTCGATAGACCTATTTACTCTCACCTGGCAACCATGGATTTATTTTCTAGTCTTCGGCATAATTTGATATCCTGATTATATCAACACGCACATTGAATTTACTTAGCTTTCAAAAAGTGTACAATTGGACACATTTCCCCTAATCCCACTACTCTCTGTTCCGGTTATCTCGGATTAGACTAAATGATTTTGTTATGTGCAATGCTACTGGAGATTTATGTATACTCTATTTGCCTCCTGCATGGGGATCACCATGACTATTCTGTAGACATTTTCAATTATTAACTCCAATTAAAGGAATTTTGAAACTGATACTGTAGCTCATTAGGCTTTATAACTTTTAAATGAGCTAAGGGTGGGAATTCTAATGATGCTATTGCACTAAAACTATATTTAGAAAAACAGACCAGTGTTTCCTAATCCAGTCCCCAAGGAACACCAACAGGTCATGTATCCCCAAGCATAATGACCCTAACTCCAAAGAGACTTGGTTTATATATCTTGAACTGATGTGGACTAACACAGCTGTGTTTAAGATCTGGGTACATGGCTAAAGGGTTGATAAGGAACGATTTTTATAACTTCACCTAATATCCTAAGGCTCGTAGACAAGCCAAAGCTGTGTGCACAGATCTTATATGGTGGCAGAGTCAATACGGCCCTGTCCTACAGCACTGTAGGCCTGGGGCGTAGGTGAATGTGGGCTGGCCAGGCATGAGGTGTGCCACTTTCACCAGTAACAATTAAGTAATAATTGATACTATTTCAGTAGCAGATTTACTTGGCATGGTGGAGGAGATTGGGGTTGCCCACCAAGCAACAGCTGTGCCCCAATATCGAAAATTTGCCACAGGGATAAGAAAGCCCTGTGTCTGTCCCTGCAAAAAAAACTATATGTGCTACCACATGGTGCTTTCTAGGGATAAATGCCTGTGTAATATTGTATGTAATAGAAAATGGCAAATTTTTTTTGTGGAGTCTTAGACAAAAAAAAAAACATGTACCTCTGAATAAAATCGGAGGCACACTTAGTTACAGTATGAGCTCATAGCATTCTATAAGCACAATATTACAGATCAGTAATACAGTCGTGTGCAGGAGTTCACTTTTTTTGGTATTTGATATGGAAGTTATGAGACAGATTGCTTCGGTTTTACAGCACTACAGTAAAGAGCTTCTTGATTCCTGTTATTGTAGGGGCTTTGCCATGTGAGCAATGTACTGAATCACTGAGTCGCTTCACATTTGTGAGAAATAATGTTGTATTAGTATCTTTGAATAACAGCTTTAACCCTTTCATTCACCAGAGATTCATTAGGATACTTGTTATTTGTCTTTCTGGTCATTCTCTTTATATCATTCTACAAGCAGAGTATTTATGAAGGCAATGGGAATCATTTCTACCAGTAAATCACTACAATGACTCTTAATCAACATTGGGAAAACACCTTTACGGAACATAAGCTTGTGATTAATTCCAGAGGAGTATAACGTACTGTTATTACACAATATGTCAAACGTGAAATTGATATAACTATTTGACAGAAAACCCCCGCACTGGAGTAAATGCAACCAGCAGACTCCACTGGCTCCACGTATACATTCAATTATTTCCTATGTTTTGTTCCTTAATGCATGTTTCAAACAGAGCGTTTGGTTAACGCACTGTGACACTTATTAGTCTCCTGGGGCAAAGTTGGTCTGGTTGTGTGTAAAGGTCTTACAAGGGGAAAAAAACTACAATTTATTTCAGTTGGATACCTTTTATTTGTTGCATTTGCTACGGCTTCGTACAATGATTTTGGTTTTTAGTCTTTGTTTTTTGTCTGCTGCAAAACATTAGCAGATGGACCCCTGAGTCAACCGAGTCATTCTTGACCATGTTCTCCCGTTGATTCTTATAACAACTAAGAATGTCTGGCTGCTACAAGCTTATGCTTACATTCTAAATGGGACATTTAAGTAGTTTCAAAGAGAATTGGCAGCTTTCGCAAGAATATTGAAAACATCCAAAAGACGTTAAGAAAGTTCTACAAGTGCAGAAGTGACATGACATGAAGTAGGGTGCTTCAAATGTCGGCTTACAATGTAATCTTTCATTTTCCCTTAACAAGTACAATAAAAATGGCACTGCTGAATAGTTCTTACAAGTTCTTTGAAAACGTACTTGTATATATGAAGAAAAAAATTATCCCTTTTAGAAGAAACATGAACAAGTTTTTAACACAACAGTAATAAATGTACTGTGCCAATACTACATGGCTTTTAATACCTTATAATAAAGCGGTTGTCTCACCACGACAACCACTTTCCGTGTGCCAAATTAGGGCATTAGAAGCGCTAACAAGAAGCACCTCTCCTGAATCTGGCCCATTCATGTATTATAGCTATTGATGCCTCATGCACACGACCTTTGTGCCACTCAGGCTGTTTTTGACGGCACCCGAGTGGCACCCGATAGTCTTCATGCACCCAATGACTTTAGTGAGTGAATTGGGCCCGTGAAAAATGATCCGAGTCTCGGATCCGAGGAAAGATAGGACATGTTCTATCTTTCTTTGGATCACTGACGGGACTCGGCCGGCGAACGGTCGTGTGCATGAGGCGCTAAAGATGACATGTCATGTCTCCAGAAAAGGGAATCTGCTGCCATACCGGTATTGATATTTTGCCCCTGATTCCAGCGCCGTTTATTTGATGTTGCAATCAACTCGTTCTTTTTGGACAGATCAGCTTAGGTTCACCCCCCCCCCCCCCCTTTATTTAAGAATTAGCATATGAGACACCAAAATGAATGGGCTGATCGCTAAGAACGGAGACTGACAGCACCTAGCAACTTAAAATAAACTGCGCTGGAATCAGAGACAAGGCAGCAATACAGGTATGGTGGCAGATTACCTTTTCTGGGGATATGACAGGTCCTCTTTAAATGGCCAACATGTAATACCACATTTTTCCTGTAGCGGCCGCTGAGAGAGAAATGTGCTACAGATACTGTTCCAGGTGATATCAGCTGTCCGCTGGAAGTTTCAAAACCCGTACCTGTGGTGTTGAAAAAGAGGTTGTCTTGGTAAAATATTGGGACACAAATATAAAAACATTTGCATCGGTATAGATTAAAATTGTGTGTGGGCATTATTTTTTGGCATCAACCGTGCACTAATTATCTTAATCAAAAAACAAGTACACACCAAGTTAGACCAAGTCATCCTGGTAAGGGTGTAGTCACATACAGCCGATTTGTTGTAGAAATTTCTGTGATTGAAAATTGGTTTATTTTATTCTGAAAGGGTTGTTTTTGCTCGATGTGCATTTAGATGAGTGGGACAGTTGCCGAAACAAAACCTGAATCCGTTTGTTACCTCACGCCACAATCAGGAGGGCAGCAGCCCTCAATATAACGGTCTCCAGAGCAAGAGACGTGCTCTGTCCTTTTCACATGGACCCTCAAGTGTACAGAGTACAGACTTTTTAAAGCTCAGTGATGAGGTGAACTGCAACACCCTGAGTTGCAGAAAAAACCTGTATGGCCAGGAAGGGAATGATAAGCCCCACTACCAACCTGCCTATCATTCCATAAAAATCTAGGCCCAAACTTAGCATTTACCAAAACCCTTAGCAAATGACTCCTTGCTAGGGATATTCAGCTTTCCTGAATTCCTTTCATCTGCTCCAGCTTTTCCTAGATGAGACAAGTACACATATGAGCGGAATTTTGGTGAAATATAGCAATCCCCTACCACGTTTCCTGTCACTGTCTCACAATACCTTTACAAGGCACACTTGGTCTAACCTGGTTTGCACCCTACATCTTGTTTTTTAATAAAGAAGCCCTTTTAGTGAGCATGATCCAACATACAGTACAGTTCAATCTTCTGTAGTAAACCAACTTCACTTACATCTATGCACCTATTTAGTGTGTTTTCTGTACATACAGTATGGAAAATCATGTACACTCTTTTCTACATGACACAATTTTTAGGTATGTGCCCCACAATATATGAATTTACTTTTGGTAACCATACACTTACTTATTAGGAGACTGCTTAAGTAGCAATTCCTTAATATAAACTTATTACTGGAATTGCTCATTTTACAATAAAGAGTTCCCTATAATTCATCAGGTAAGCCACTGTTGTACCAGCCTCTATCTGTTGTTCTATAGACAGATGTTAGGCTGTTATAAATGACAACCTATATTCTGATGACAGATTTGCAATTCAGTGGCCGGCAATTTGAATTCCCGACAAAACCAACAAGATTATTATTTGAATTCTCTTGCTTGTAAAGATGGTGAGACTGATAGTCCATAAACGGCAATATCATAATATAGTTACTGTTTTTTTGGCACAGTAAATGTTGCATGCACTTAAAATGCATGCATTTCGCAACAAAATAGATCACACACTCAAACTGACAGCCATGAAATGAAAAGAAATGGCAGCCAAATACTTTACAAATATGGTGCACGTTCTTTCGGCATTCTGAACTCAATACCTATTTTTTAAGTGTGCGCCAATGTCCCTCCCAAGGCTGCCTCTCAATACACAGATAACACATGACTTTGAATCTTTCTTGACCCTGCAGATTTCCCCTTAAAGAGGCTCTGTCACCAGATTTTGCAACCCCTATCTGCTATTGCAGCAGATCGGCGCTGCAATGTAGATTACAGTAACGTTTTTATTTTTAAAAAACGAGCGTTTTTGGCCAAGTTATGGCCATTTTTGTATTTATGCAAATGAGGCTTGCAAAAGTACAAGTGGGCGTGTTGAAAAGTTAAAGTACAACTGGGCGTGTATTATGTGCGTACATCGGGGCGTGTTTACTACTTTTACTAGCTGGGCGTTCTGACGAGAAGTATCATCCACTTCTCTTCAGAACGCCCAGCTTCTGGCAGTGCAGATCTGTGACGTCACTCACAGGTCCTGCATCGTGTCGGCCACATCGGCACCAGAGGCTACAGTTGATTCTGCAGCAGCATCAGCGTTTGCAAGTAAGTAGCTACATCGATTTACCTGCAAACGCCGATGCTGCTGCAGAATCATCTGTAGCCTCTGGTGCCGATGTGTCCTCGCTCGTCTGACACGATGCAGGACCTGTGAGTGACGACACAGCGTGATCTCTCGAGAACACGGCTGTGTCTGCACTGCCAGAAGCTGGGCGTTCTGAAGAGAAGTGGATGATACTTCTCATCAGAACGCCCAGCTAGTAAAAGTAGTAAACACGCCCCGATGTACGCACATAATACACGCCCAGTTGTACTTTTACTTTTCAACACGCCCAGTTGTACTTTTGCAAGCCTCATTTGCATAAATACAAAAATGGCCATAACTTGGCCAAAAACGCTCGTTTTTTAAAAATAAAAACTTTACTGTAATCTACATTGCAGCGCCGATCTGCTGCAATAGCAGATAGGGGTTGCAAAATCTGGTGACAGAGCCTCTTTAACAAGCATTTATAATCTTTTTTTTCATCTTAAATGAATGCTTCCTGGTGCCTATTACGATGGCCCTATTGCAAGTCTGTGTAGCACTTAGTGGTCTCCTGTGCAGAAGATATTACATACTGTGACTACTTCTGCACATGCAACGTATTACTAATTGTACTCAAATTGAAGAGGAGAAACTAGGACCGCACATCCACAATATTAATCAATAAACATGAACATTTGGTTCTTTGTTAACATTTTGATCAAATTGTACAAGCCCACTTGCCACTTCACGGCGACCACCTTTAAGTGGGTCCCTACTCTGTTGGTTGCAGCACCGCCCGCCACCAGGCCATCTTGGCTCTGGGCCACGTCCCCCACAAATGCAACACCACAGCAACAGACACAAATACAACAAGTGAAAAGATGGAATCAACTCACCTTTAGATGCACCCCCAGTGGCCAACTGACAGCACAAGAGCAGAAACACTTGTATAAGCCCGCTTGCACTTCACAGCGACCTCCTTTAAGCGGTGCTGCAACCAATAGACTAGGGAGGTCGCCGTGATGTGGCAAGTGGGCTTATACAATTTGATCAAAATGTTAACACAGAATCTCCTGTTCATATTTATTGAGTAATATTGTGGATGTGTGGTCCTTGTTTCTCCTCTTCAACCAGTATATTTATAGAGTCTTTCCCTTTATTGCAATTTCTGGTACCAGCACTCCACGCTTTTGAACCAACTGATTTTAACCCCTTCAGGACTGAGCCATTTTTTTTTTTTCATTTTCGTTTTCCACTCCCAGCATTCCAAGAGCCATAACTTTTTTATTTTTCCGTCAATAGATTGGTGTGAGAGCTTATTTTTTGCGGGAGGAGTTGTAGTTTATTCCTCAATTGTTTCTTGTGTTTAGCTTTTACAGCTTTCACCTAGCGGTAAAGACGACTACTTATCTTTATTCTGTGGCTCAATATGATTACAGTGATACCAAATTTATATAGGTTTTTTTATATTTTTGCTAAAACACTTTTTGTTAAAAAAAATTTTTATTCTGATAGCAATAAAAAAATTTTTTTTTTTACTGATTGAGTGGTGTGAGGGCTTATTTTTTGCAGGACGAGCTATAGTTTTTATCTGTATCATATATTATTTTTTTTCTGAATACTAAAAACTTTTTTTCACACTTTATTAGCCGCCCTAGGAGACTTGAACCAGCGATCGTTAGATCACTGGTACAATACACTGCACCACTGACGTATTACAGTATATTGTCATTTTTACATGCTTCTGTTAAGCCCTGCCACGGGCACGGCTTAACAGAGGCAGAGTGAAGGCAGCCCTGGGGGCCTTCATTAGGCCCCTGGGCTGCCATGACAACTGTCGTCACCCACCAATCTCATTGCGGGGGGGAGCGATGAGCTGTCGGAGGGGTCCCGCCCCCTCTTTTCAACGCCTCAGATGCTGCGGTCGCGATTGACCACAGCATTTGAGGGGTTAAACAGCCAGGAACGGCACGATCCCTGCTCCTGGCTGTTAGTCCCAATTGTCTTCTGTAAAATACAGCCGACACCCACAGCATATGGAGCACGTCAGGCGCGTGAGCACACTCCAAACATCACCCCCCGCACCCAGAATAGCACGTCTATCTGTACAAAGGGGTTAATTAAGGAAGGACCTCATAAGGGTTTATGCTCTTGTGCTCTCAGTTGGCCACTGGGGGCAAATCTAAAGGTGAGTTCATTCAATCCGTTCACTTGTTGTGGTGCTGTGTGGTGGTGTCTGTTGCTGTGATGCTGCATTGTGGGGGATGTGGCCCAGAACCAAGGTGGCTTGGCCTGGCAGCAGGGGTACTTCTGGGCCTCTGGGTTGCTCCCTCTGCGGGTGCGATATTGTGGTGGCGGGTGCTGCCATGCTGTGCTGCAACCAATAGAGTAGGGGCCCACTAAAAGGAAGTCACCACGAAGTGGCAAGTGGGCTTATACAATTTGATCAAAATATTAACAAAGAACCTCATGTTCATGTTTATTGATTAATATTATGGATGTGCGGTCCTAGTTTCTCTTCTCCAATTTGCGTATTATTATTAATTGTAGTTTGTTATAATCTACCGAATATAGCTGAATAGACTGAGGATGAAATGCTGCAACAAATAGAACAGGCAGCAAATAATAATAGGTTCTTATTATGGGGGATTTGAATGTACATGTAAATAGGGATACTGAAGTCAAATGGGGAGTTTTTGAATCATGTAGTAAGTTTATACCCTCTGTAAAACAAAATGTCTAGGAATAAATATTGAAAAATATGGCTGAATAGAGAAGTGCTTAATATAATAAGACAAATATAAATAGCACTTAAAGAGGTTTGTCACCTCTCCTGACAAGACTGTTTTATTAAATAATTCCTCTTGAAAAAAATTATTCTGTAGCATCTTTTCTTAAAGTTCTAAGTTGTTCTGCTCTTCTGTAGTTCCTCCTAGAAATGCATGAATAAGTTCACAACTGGGTGTTACCGGTTAGGGATGACAATGCCCAATCAGTGCTGACAGTGAGACTGGGTAGGGACACGCCCCTTAAACAAGGGGAATTATAACCCTCATTTGTCAATTTATTCATACATTTCTAGGAGTTATAACAAAGGAACTGTACAACACAGCATAATAAGAAATGATGTTCCATAATTGTTATTTCATGGGGAATTCAAGTGTTTACTAAAATAGAAAAGAAAGGTAACATCTAATCTAAATTTACACGGTCTAAAACTTATAGTATTAGTAAATCTGACCCATACTTTTCATCAGTGTTCACTGATCACTTGCCAGTGCCAGATATCAGGGGACAGTGATCAAGATTCCAGACCCAATATTATCTGCTTAACACAAGAGGAAGTACAGCTGAATCTGAGCAAATTAAATATTGACAAACCCCCCGACCCAGATAACATTCATCCACGTGTATTAACAGCATTGAGCCCGGTAGTTGATAGACCGTTACATCTCATCTTCTTAGACTCTTTTATGGAACCGAGTAACTATCGTCCAATAAGTCTGACATCTGTGGTATATAAAATATTTGAAGGAATTCTAAGAGATGAACTTTAAAATTACATAGCAGTCAGTATAAATGGTACGCACTCAAGATGGGATCAAATCAGCCGGGAGGTACCACAAGGATCTGTGCTAGGTCCAATTATTTTTAATATTTTTATTAATGATTTTGTTAAATGGGATAGAAAGAAAATTGTCAGTTTTTGTGATGATACAAAACTTTGTAGGATCCTTAAAGGAAAAGTATCACATATTTTTTTCCTAATTAAAACCAAGTGAAACATTATCTTTTTTTTATTTTTATAATGTTTTGGTTTTTTTTGTAGATTTTTTTAAATTCTATTTTCTGTACATGATTATGGGGGCAGCCATCTTGCCTGAGCTACAGATAACTGCATTTAGGGATATGCTTTACAGCAGCCACATGAACAATAGGACCCTGTGGACAGGAGGGGACTCATTGACTTGTATGGGAAGTTTTATGGTCATTGTGCAGGAAGGGAGCCTTGTCGATCACCTATTGTCAATGGTGGATCCTGTGTCCTCTATATAGAGGTGTTACCTTTCATTGTAATTCTCCCTGTGATGATAATGAGATGTCTGCTGAGAATTGATCTCTACAGAACAGGAAGTGTCAGTTTATTGTGAGGCTCAGTGGCCAGAGTGA
This sequence comes from Rhinoderma darwinii, assembly GCF_050947455.1. Lineage (NCBI taxonomy): Eukaryota > Metazoa > Chordata > Amphibia > Anura > Rhinodermatidae > Rhinoderma > Rhinoderma darwinii. The sequence goes on from NC_134692.1 coordinate 120,075,174, forward strand.
AAAATTTTAGGAAAAAGATTTTAGGTTTTGTTTTTTTTAATATAGACAACGACAAAGGAAATAAAAAAAAATTACCCCAAAGGAAATAAAAAATATGTTTGACTTAAAAACTTGATTTAAAGAATATGTCATTTTTTGATGACACCTTCCCATGATAAGCTGGCAACCTGAGCTAGAAGGTGGCAGATGAAATTTAACATTAATAAATGTAAAATAATGCACATAGGCTGCAGTAATAGTATTAATGCTAATGCATATACATTAAATGGAATAAAACTGTGGATAACAGAACAAGAGAAGGATCTGAGTATTCAGGTAACCAGTTAGCTAAGCAGCAGTACTCAATTTCAAGAAGCAGCTGCAAAAGCAATTAAGATTTTAGGGTGTATAAAAAGAAACCTGTTCTCCCTATATAATATGTCCCCTCTGTTAGTCCCTTTTAGGTCTACATCATGAATATTGCATTAAGTTTTGGCTCCACATTGTAAAAAGGATACAGGAGGGCTGGTGAAGGTGCAAATGAAAATGGGAGATCTCTCTTACAATGAGAGGCTAGAAAATGTTGTCTTGTTCAGCTTGGAAAAATAGATGCCTTCGAGGTGATATTATTAATATGTGTAAATAGATGTGTGATCAATACAAAAAACTGGCACATTGTTCATTCATTAAAAAAAACTGTACAAAGGACCAGGGTACATTTATTGTGTGTAAAGGAAAGGTGATTCAAAAGGGTTCTTTACAGTTAGAGCAGTTAATCTATGGAATGCCCTACCTCATGAAGTGGTAATGGCAAAAACAGTAAAAGCATAAAAAAAATGGGCTGGATGCTTTTCTAATGACAAATGGCATTGAGGGTTATAAATAATTTAGCAATGAATAAGGTTTAATGGATCTGGGAAAGGTTGAATTCGATAGGTTGAAAAAGGATTTGTCCAAGTAGCCTTGTAACTACACGTGCCGAAATAGTGGTCTCCCAGGCAGGAAAACAAGTGACTGCTCGACAACTTGAACAAAAACTGCTGTTCTAAGGGGGAGCTCTGAGAATGTATGTAATACTAGTTCATCGTTGCTTGTGCCTCTGCTATAATGGAATTAATATATCAGCAATGTTCAATTATCCACTGTTACTTAACACCTTTTCATTTTTTCCATTTTCATCCCATTGATGTCTCTAGTGGAATGCTAATGACTCTGAATACTAGTTATGCAAAGCTTATAGTATGCATGATTGTTTTCCCCTTTTTCAAATTCACTTGCACTTGTCCAACAAAATTAAAGGGTCTATTCATTTACCAGCCTGAGTTAAAACCAGAGGTGAGCCAGTGCACTATCGTTAATGCAAGTACAATCTTGGAAAGGAAGACTGGATCTTGTTCAAAAGAGGCATTAGACTTAAAAGGTTGAACACAGCCGGCATAACTAAAGGCAGCAATACAATTAACTTGTCAGCTGGGCATTGCTGACATTTTAATTTGGTAAGGTTTGCTGCTAGGCTTATATTCAGGGTCAACTACTTTAAGGAAATACTGCACAATGATCAATAGGCCATGAGGAGCTCCAATAATTATTCTGCAGCTGATATTCTCTTCATTTTTTTTAATATTGTATGACATTAATATTTTCAATCCAAAGGCAATATGTGAAAAATGGAAAAAATGGAAGACAGAAATCCCCCAGAATAATCAATTTTAGGAATTTTTAATAACGTACCTTGAGGACAACTAAAGAACTTATATCCACTGGTGATTTTTATTATTATAATTATTATTATCAAATTTTTTATGATCATAGATTTTTCATTTTTTAGAATCATGTGATAGCAAACAAGACTGTCAACATGTCTAATTATCCCTAGTTTGACCTGAAACTAAAAAGTAGCTTGAAGCTTGAAGCTCCTAGCCATGATATGTACAGTATTGTTGTTCAGTTATTTGACAAAGGGGTCATTGTGTGACTAAGGCACTGGAGTTGGATGCAATTTCAACCTACGAACCCCCTATGGCTATGTTGATGCCTGAAGCCATTTCTTGAAATTGACAATTTCGATTTAGTTTATAGTTATGTTCTACCAATAACCTGCAAAATGTATGATCATCGTTCAACCTATGGGGAGCAAAGTGAATGTAAAACCTTCTATGAATTCCTATTTATATAAATGAGAGTCCTTTGCAATATATATATATATATAAACTTTACATGCATCTTACTACTACTGTTCAAGACCCCTACCCCCCCCCCCCCCACGCACACACACGATACCACCACCAACACGATCTATTGGGAGGGTCAAAAGATCTCCTTTCTACGACAGAAATTAACATTTATCTGACCAGTTTTTCTAAACTTCAACTGTCCAGTTTTTGTGGCCTGTGCCTACTCAGTCCTTTATTCTCAGTTCTTTTCTGAGAGGAGAAGAACCTGGTGTGGCCCTATGTTGCTTTAGCTCACCCAGTTCAAGGCTTGTGGTCTGCGCATTCAGGTATGCTCTTCTGCAGACCACTGTTGTAGCACTTGGACATGGTTGCCTTAGGGGTGTACAACTTGTCACACAAGTAGCATAAAGTATTGCCATTTAAGGTGGACACCAGTGGACTTGATGCTTTCATCCCCGATCCTACACAGTGTCCAAAACTCTGAAAAGGCAGCTGCACAGGAAGCAGCTACAATGCCTGGTTTATTGATTAGGTAATATTATTTAGGAAACTGTCTGGCAATGCTACGTATCTGGGCACCTTACTGCAATATTTTTCTAAACTGTATCATTGTATTTTTGGAGTACTATATGGTATATCATAGGGGAGGTGCCAATACGGTAGAAGGTATTCTGCAGGGCACCATCCAACCATATGGCCGTCCCCGGTTACTTGAGTTTATTTTTACTTTCTGTCCGTTTGACCTATTCTGGCAAATCTCTTTGACTTTTTTCCTTAACAAGACATTTTTTTAGCTCAAAACCACTCGGATTAAATTTTTTCTCCAATCTGGTGTTTAGCTCAATAGCAACAGAAGCTCTTGACCACATCTGCATGTTTTTATGCATAAAGCTGCTGCGCAAGTCACTTATTCGATAAAGGGTTTTTCCAATGATGGCCAATACTTAGCATAGGCCATTATTGTGTGATCGGTGATAGTCCGACCCCTGGGACCCCAACTGGTGAACCGAACTAAGCGGCCCTTTCACTGTTTTATCAGACAAAGTGGCCCTTATGTAAACTGGGCTGTGCCTAGTTCTGCAGCTCATCCCAAGCTCAGTCTTGTTCACTTGAATGAGGATGAGCTGCAGTACTAGTTACAGCCACAAGTAATGAATCTGCGCTGTGTCTGATACAACAGTGAAGGGGCAAGCATTAATGCCTCTTTGTTTTGCAGATCGATGAGGATCCTGGGAGTCGCTCCCTTCCCCCACCGATCACAAATTCATGACTTATTCATTGGATACGTCATCAACGGAAAATCCGTATAGAGGTGGACCACATAAAGTGGTCACTGAGCTTATAACAAATGCAATACTCACAGTCATGGCCAAAGTATATTCCGTTTAACCTAAATTTAATAGCATGCTGTGCTGTTTTTCATGGAAAGCAGAATACACCACACTGTCGGTCAGCAATTAAAATCATTAATTGAATATAACTAATGTATAACTTTAGAAGCTTCACTAATTAAATGTTTTTAAATGTTATTAGTATTTGCCATCCTTGATTAATGAGTCAGAAGATAAGCAGCGAGCAACTCATCCATAATAAGGAAAAAACAAGCAGATCATTAGTGAAAATAAAAAAAAACACAAATTACGTCATATTACATTTGATACATATGTGCCTTAGAGATATTTCACTCATATTTGAAACATAAAAAATATTTTTGTAATTTACTTTGCATCCATATATTACTGATTAATAAGAATATTATTTAGAGTAAAAAAGTGACTACAACCAATGCCTGGCGATTTACTATGTAATACATTCTAGTTGTATATACACCACAGTGCCGAAATCTAGAAGTTATTTATGAAAACTAGGGGAGAGGGATTTCCCACAGCAAGACATTTTTGCTTTGGAATTTGTTTTTTACTTGCATGCCAAAGGGAAGGATTGGCTTCATACTTGAAGACTATGCATTATCAGCATTATAGTCCAGTCACCCAAACTTGTGACACTGTTTCCAATGGCTGTCACTATTTTTCTGAGGAATTTGCATAAGCTCCAACTCCCCAATGCAAAATCTGTAACAGTGCCCCCACCTACCATGTGTTATTTATAATATTGGTGCCCTATGTTGCAGAGGGGCTTTTGGGCACACTTCAGGCACCAGAGACCTGGTGTGACTGCTACCTCTGCACCCCCTATATCTACACCACTAAATTTGCCAATCATCTAGTGTATATTTGGGGATGTTCTGAGAGGAAGAAGTGTCGATCAGAGGTAGTAGACAAAGTTTAGAAGGGAAGATGAATTGGTCATGATTTAATTTTTTAGCTAATTCCAATGGTTTCACCCAAGAGGAGCAGCAGATGATTTTTATGGCTGCTGGTCACTTTTTCCACATCCCTATGGCATTCACTTGCAAAGCAAGTTGAATGTTCATTATAATGAGGGTTGCAAAATTGTAAGACATAAAAATCTCCAAACTGGCAACTATTTAAATGTAACCTAGCCATTCATCTACAAGAAAATCCTCTTGTGGGTCCAAGCACAACAGAGGCCGTAGGGTCCAGCAATGGACAACCACATTTAAAGTAGTGACCACAGCACATCAATTTCTGATAAAGTTCTTCCAGTATAAATTGCAATTTTTTTTTATTTGCATTGAAATTATTCTTATTCATGAAAAACAAAGTATAGTACAACATTTACAGAATATTATTATAGTATTGTTTGTGCGGGACTTAATGACAGCAAGCGTGATCTCGCAAGATCACGCTGTAAGCTGTCATTTACAGCGCGATCTCGCGAGATCATGCTTGTTGTCATTAAGTCCCACACAAACGTTACCAAAGTGTCGGGATTGTGAATAGACATCGCATCCTGGCTGGAAGTGATGTCTGTTCACTCTCAAGACACTTCAGTAACGTTAATGTGTGAGTTTGTGACTGCACATCATGATCTAGCAAGATCCCTATGTGCTGTGTAAATGAATGGAGAGAAGTGTACGACGCTGATTGGTCAGCTTCATAGACTTTTCTTTACAATGCCCACTTGGTCAAAGAGTAAAAACACGCCCAGTTGGGCATTAAGAAAGTCATTAGCATAAATATAAAATAGGTCATAACTCCATCAAAATTCATTGTTTTTCTAAATGAAAAACCCTTATCTACATTACTGCGCCGATCACATTATGTAGAAGATAGGGCACTTATAATGTGGTGACAGAGCCTCTTTAAGATATATCAGGACTCAGGTTTGGTCGACCATATCATATGGACATGACTACCATTGAATCCTACAGGTCTAAATTGTGTAGGTTGAATATGTTAAATTTCTGTATTACCTAAAGAAAACATTCAACTTCTCCCATTCTGTCTCCACAGCAAACATTCTGACGGTGATCATCTTGTCTCAGCTTGTAGCCAGAAGACAGAAGTCATCTTACAACTATCTCTTAGCCTTGGCTGCAGCAGACATCATGGTACTATTCTTCATTGTGTTTGTGGACTTCCTTTTAGAGGACTTTATTCTTAACAAGCAGATGCCTCAAATACTGAACAAGGTGATTGAAGTCCTGGAGTTTTCTTCCATACATACATCCATTTGGATTACAGTCCCATTAACCATTGATAGATATATAGCAGTTTGCCACCCTCTGACATATCACACTGTTTCTTTCCCAGCTCGTACAAGGAAAGTCATTGTAAGCGTATATATCACTTGCTTTTTGACTAGCATCCCATACTATTGGTGGCCCAACATATGGACCGAGGATTACACAAGCACGTCTCTACATCACATCCTTATCTGGATACATTGTTTTACAGTTTACTTGGTTCCATGTTCCATTTTCTTTATTCTAAATTCCATCATTGTCTACAAGCTTCGTAGGAAAAGCAATTTTCGACTTCGAGGATATTCCACGGGAAAAACCACTGCTATTTTGTTTACAATAACATCCATCTTTGCCATCCTTTGGGCTCCACGAATAATTATGATACTTTACCATCTCTATGTATCTCCTATAGACAATAGTTGGCTGGTGCACATAATAACAGACATTGCCAACATGTTAGCGCTCCTAAATACTGCAATTAATTTCTTCCTCTATTGCTTTATAAGTAAAAGGTTTCGCACAATGGCTGCCGGGACACTCAAGGCATTTTTCAAGTGCCAGAAACAACCAGTTCAGTTTTATACAAATTATAACTTCTCTATAACCAGTAGCCCTTGGATTTCCCCTGCCAATTCTCACTGTATTAAAATGTTTGTTTATCAGTACGACAAGAATGGTAAACCGGTGAAAATCTCGCCATGATGCACTGGTGTGATTGGTGGATTGAGAATACAGCTGATTGAAAAGGCTTGTTATAATTGTTTTTTTGCACTCAAGTGTGTAGGCGCTTTCCAAAGGCCATATCATTTGACGTCACTGGTGACGGAGACCAGGGGACCCATGACTGAAGTGATCTTGAGATCCAGGTCGAGGCGAAGGACACTAAGTCGAATGTATGTTCAAGCCCAATATGACTCCAGTAGATATGTGGCAGAAGTTTGATGGCTTTACTTTACCTGCTGAATTATTTAGATATATGCCCTTTACATGCAGTAGTGCAATACAACGTTCTTGAAACATCTTGTAATGACACTTAATGGTGCTTAGTTTAACCAATTAACCGGTAGAGTTTACTGTAATTTATTTTCTCTCACCAGGTGAATATTTGGGATTCGAAGTATTAGTTGACTATGTGATCTTGCATTACAAGATATTACACTCATATAGCAACTAGAACATACACTGTACACCCACTGGTGTGTTTGTATAGAATAATTTAGGTTCAAAGTATATTGATTTTTGTAGCTTTTTGATGGTATGTCAGATGTAACAGTGTGTTTTGTGTATGCCTTGACCTGCTACTTATGCTGTACAATACGTAATGTAAGCTATGTGTGCATACAACCTGCAGAACATATTCAGCAGTGCAATCATCTGTACATTTTATCGACTTGAATTATTCATGAAGGTATTATTTAAAACGGGGGGAAAAAAAGGACATTTACTTCAATGTAATCCATTAATGTTGCCGCACTTTTCATTACTTCCTCTGGTGCATACACAGTACAATTTCCACTGGTTGTTAAACATGCCTTGGTAAGGTCAAAATCAATCTCTTTCTCCTTAGTAGTGATTGCAAAAATACAAGCACAATGAGCAAAGACTACATTTTCCACTGAGAACAATCTGCAATATCTTTCTCTTAGGTGTATGTGTCATGATAATTTTATTTTTACTTTTTTATTATTAGTAAGTTAGATTATAGGGGCTGACTATAACATTAGCCCTTAAAGTTGAATTTGGAAATTTTTCTTTGAAAATATGTGCACATTGCATTTATTTCAAATATGCATTTGAAAAATGTTATTCTTTTTTTATTCTTATTTATGGACATTGATTAATGCTTTTATTTGGGGTCCATGATATTTACCTATAGTAGTTTTGTTAAAACAGTCTCTCCCCGGGGTAAAAAAAAGTATAGACATACTCTGGGGCAGTATTTCCCCATTAGGATATTGTGGAGCCCTGATGTTTCTTGGGATCAGGTTTAGGCTCCTCAAAAAACATCATCTGTAAGAGCTTGTCACATTTACAATAGAAATCTGGTAGTTTATTCCCTTATGGCAAAATGGTTCGGAAGTGCTTCAAGCTTTACTGTATCGATAAACTATAGGCCTTATCATATACCACAGGCCCTACCTTATGTGCAATCTATAGGCCTTACATTACTGTATGGTCATATTTTCTTTATAATTAAATTTTACATTTTCATTATTGAATTGAACTCTTTTTCACTTTTTTTGTGCAACACCTGTAATGCAGCACAATTCACTCATTTAGTATTTATGGAAGCCATTTTTTTATGGAATATAATATCCCTATTCCAATATAAATGTCATTTTGTATATTCTTCATCTTTTTTTACAGCTTTAGTTGTGTGTGTTTCCACTTTAAGGAGCATAACAGCTTTGTATGTGTCAATGGTTTTTCTTTATAGCTTTAGTACATTATATGTGCTGTAAACCAAAATAGTGAAACGCACTTTGAAAACTATAATTACAAAAGACACTAGTATTGTATTTGTCATGGGTGTAAAATAATTTTAAAAATACTTAAAGTGATTGTCCAGTTGTGAGCTTGAATAAGATATGTAAGTCAGTACCTATAGGTAATGCTTACCTGCTATTTATGTTGCTTAGTGTTTGCTGCTTAGCTGCTTTTTAGCTCACCTCTATTAAAGCAGAGCTGTGATCTGTGAATACAGTTTAGCTACAGTGCCTACAGGGAGTTTGAAGTAGTCTGAGACACACCTCCTGTCTTCTCAGACTGCTGCCCTCTACCTTCCTTTGCAGCTCTGATTGTCTGCTGTGTATAAAACACAAGTCCATCCCTAGCTCTGCAGTTCATGAAGGGCTTTATTTCCATTACCACAAGGGCTAATTGATGATAAAGTACAGACCACTAAACCACCAATGAGACAACAATATAATCATGGTACTGCCATACATATACCGAGGGGAATGAGCCATTGTTAGCGGGAGCCTGGAAAGTCGCTTTTTCAATTCTGTCACCATTAGACAACAGAGGCAGTCCTGTTGTAACCGGTATGTACTGCCATCATCTAGGCATGTACTGATCCAGCCTATACAATGGCTGCTACCAATGACTCTCTTGTAACAGGATCAGTGCCACAGGATTGGAGGACGGCTGATGTTGTACCAATATTTAAGAAGGGTAAAAAGGTGGAACCGAGTAACTACCGTCCAGTAAGTTTGACATCTGTGGTATGTAAAGTATTTGAGGGTATTCTAAGAGATAAACTACAAAAGTATATAGCAGAGAATAGTCTAATTACTGATAACCAGCATGGATTCATGAAAAACAGGTCATGCCTAACCAATAGACTCGGTTTCCATGAGGCGGTAAGTGCAAATCTGGATGTTGGTCATGCGGCTGATGTGATTTATTTGGATTTTGGAAAAGCTATTGATACTGTTCCACACAACAGTCTTGTTCTGAAGCTACGGACACAGGGACTGGGGGAACATATATGCAAGTGGGTAAAGAATTGGTTAAGGGACAGAAAACAAAGTGTTGTTATAAATGGAACTTACGCAAAATGGGTTGAAGGCAGCAGCGGGTTACCACAAGGATCGGTGTTAGGCCCAATTCTTTTTAATCTCTTTATTAATGACCTTGTGGATGGGATTGATAGCAAGGTGACAGTTTGTACTGACTATACAAAACTTTGTAGGATACTTAAAACTCAGCTTGACTTTAAAATATTACAGAAATACCTAGATAAGCTGGCAGCATGGGCAAAAACATGGCAGGTGAAATTTAATGTTAATAAATGTAAAGTACTGCACTTAGGACGCAATAATAGCATTAATTCATATACATTAAATGGAATAAAACTGGGGATAATTAAACAAGAGCAGGACCTGGGTATTCTGGTAAAAAATAAGCTAAGCATCAGCACTCAATGTCAGGCAGCAGCTGCAAAAGCAAATAGGCTTTTGGGGTGTATAAAAAGGAGAAATAAAAACCCGGTATTTAAATGTAATATTACCACTCTATAAATCCCTTGTAAGGCCACATCTAGAATATGGAATTCAGTTTTGGGCTCCACATTGTAAAAAGGACATAGGAGAACTGGAGAGGGTTCAAAGGCGGGCAACGAGATTATTAAATGGGCTTGTTCATCTTGGAAAAAAGATGTCTTAGAGGGGATCTTATTAATATATGTATAAGTATACGTGTGGTCAATACAGAGAACTAGCACATGATCTGTTCCATCCAAGGACTCTACACAGGACCAGGGAACACCCATTGCGTGTGGAAGAAAGACGTTTCAGACATCAATATAGAAAAGGGTTTTTTACAGTTAGAGTGGTCCAGCTATGGAATGTCCTACCCCAATAGATAGTGATGGCAGATACTATGTCAGCATTTAAAAAAAGGCTAGATACCTATTTATTTACGAATGGCATTAAGGGTTATAATTAAGCAATGAATGATGGGTAATTTAGTGAGAAAGGTTTAACCTGATGGACCTGTGTCTTTTTTCAACCTCTGTAACTATGTAACTAATGAGCATAGGTACAATGAAAGTGCATTTACATGATCTATGTGAGCTGTGGAATTTTCAGAGTGGCATTGGAATACTGGCAATAATACATTGTGCAAAAATATACACACCCAGAATGTCATTTGTGACATTTCATCAACAGATAACATCCAAATGTCACCGTTAGCAGCAAAGAACTCCATGTAACATTTCCACCATGAGTGTGACCGGACCATCGCACCCATAATATTCCCTTGTTTACTGATGGAATATAAGCTATTAGACAATTTTTTGGGCTGTATTTATATATTGGGAATGTGAATGTTAAGATATCTAGATGTAAATACTTATTACATTCAGTGCAATATATCTCTGTACTGCTGACGATTTTTGTAAACAATATAACCTAGTAATTATAAATGATGTATCTATACTTTTATTTGACGCTGTATAAAATAGGAATGTAATAAATTAATATATGATGTGCAATTTTATTAAGATGGAATGCAATCTTATAAAACCTTGTTAAGTCTCTTTCGTTCTTCTTACGGATTTCATAGATACCATTTTTGTATTGAATATATTTAAGTGTTTTTAACTGATGTTTTGGGGTTTTTGTTCAACAATTCTAGCTGGAAGAATTTTTCTTTAGGAACACTTTTATTGATTTCAGGGAATGTAGGGCTTAATATGTTGCCTGTTTACAATTGTGTAAGCTTAGTAGTATGTCTGGAATTACAATTAAAATCTACTTTTCTAATAGACATGTAGTAATGGTTGTCTTTACTTATAATTCTCAGGTGTTATTATTTAAAATCCCAAAAATTGGATTATTAGTAAATCATTTTGAGAGTGTATCTCACTTTGGAGAACATAGTATGTCTGTGCATTACATGAACAACCCACTGATTTTAATGAGAAATGTGTAATACCTTATGTTTCCTCTGGTGGTGCTGTAGGAAATTTAAACACTTGCTGCCAGATTTCCCCACAGAGATGATTACTGGGGTTCCTAAAAGTGGGTCTCTCTTTGATATTGGCCACAGAGGTCAGAACAAAAAGCTATACTCTAGAAAAGTAAAACTAAATAAATTATATTTTCCATCCTGCTTTAAAACTCAAAGTTTTACTCTTATTACAACATGCAAGATAGAGGGTTAGAAGGACATTTTTCACCTATTCACAGGATACTGTAGGTGATAACTGTCTGATTACTCGGGCCCATTGCTGGGACTTCCACTGATCACTAGAACAGGGGTCCCTAGCCCCCTTTCTCCAAACTGAATGACCTCAGTGAGGGGGATTTTGAATAGTGTTAGTCACGCATGCCCCCTGCTGATCCATTCAATGTCTATAATGCTGACAGATGATGCAATTTAAAAAAATTGGTCGCAAAAGTATACATTTAAAATAATCCTGGGGTGCATGAGGTGCAAAAGTTCATATATAATATAATGACTTTTTTGTTAATGTAAACTAAACAAGTAACATATTAGGTATGTACTGTATATCTCATTGAAATGTTGTCACATGCCTGTCATTTATTAGATTACATTGCCTGCTACTGCTGCCCTTTATTGCATAGGTCAATATTGCTATGTCAACCTAGTTTTTGGCAGAAATACATATATGTATATATATATATATATATATATATATATATATATATATATATATATGTATATATATATATATATATATATATATATATATATATATATATATATATGATAGATAGATAGATAGATAGATAGATAGATAGATAGATAGATAGATAGATAGATAGATAGATAGATAGATAGATAGATAGATAGATAGATAATATATATAATTTTGATTAAACCTTCTCTTTTCCCATAGAAAACAAAAGAATCTGACCTTTGCTGCTCCAGTGGTGTCAGAGCTATGGCGGGGGTCCAGATGTAAGCACGAGTAATCGGTAAGGTCCAAATTTGATAAAATAACAACAGTTCTTATTGCTAGGCCAGTGGTCTCCACAAACGGCCACAAGTGGGTGCAAAAAACTTGTCAGCAGAGAGGCACAGTCTCTTTAAAAAGTTACACAGCGGCAATGCGGGCAATGGTGGCTCACCACTTGACTTGCCAACAGAGCTTTAACTCCCCCCTGATACATGGGTAACGCCTTCTTTGTCTCAGGGTCTTTTTCTCTCTGGCCATTCCTTTTCCTTGAATTGAGACTCTGGCAACTTCTACCCACTGAAAAGCAATCTCTCATGGGGAGACTCTTTGGCAACTCGACTCGTCTATCAATTCTCTCTGCTTCCACGGAGTCCCTTGGCATCTCCAACTGCTATAACTACTACAGCTTCTCCTGCCCGCCCACTTAACCCCAATTCACAGGAAAAATTTATTTTCAACATATTAGCCCCGTCCCGTGTGAGACATACAGCATTTTACTGTTTGCAACCTCACTATGAAACTTAATTCAGCTGTTGGTGCAGAAAGTACTGGCAAATGGCACCTGGGTCATTTCTCCTGGGGCGACTTGAATACCAAAACAACACATCAGAGATTACACATCAGGCAATGTGAGTGTAACGTCCGTGGTCGCTGACCATGAACTCCTTCCATCCAGTCGACGCCCTTCTCTCAAGAGATGTCTGCACATACGGCCGTCCTGCTCCACAGTGACCACCAGGGTGCGCTCACGAGCTCAGTCCAGACTTAAGAAGCCAGAGCGCAGACCCTTTAGGCCTCGTGCACACTTCCATCACTGTTTTCACGGCCGTTTTTGACGGATCCGTGTGCCCCTTTTAGCGGCCGTGTGATTTCCGTGTGCACTCCTGTGTGCCCTCCGTGTTTCAGTTTCCGAGCGCCGAGCATGGTACTGTCCAGGGTGCTGAAAGAGCATGGTTGTTCAGCGCTACTGACTGTACAGGGTGCTGAAAGAGTTAATGGGCTGCACTGATCAGCGGTAACTCTTTCAGCACCCTGGACAGTGACTAGCGCTGAAGAACCATGCTCTTTCAGCACCCTGGACAGTACCATGCTCGACGCTAGGAAAATAAAATTTTAATAAAATAAAAAAATCATTTCATACTTACCCAGAACTCCCTGCATTTTCCTCCAGTCCGGCCTGACGTTTTATCCCATGTCACTGCTACAGCCAATCACAGGCTGCAGTGGCGGTCACGCCGGACTGGATGACGTCAGAAGGCCGGCCTCCAGGGATGACGCTTCATCACACGTGACCGCCTCTGCAGCCAATCACAGGCTGCAGTGGCCACATGGACTGCCGCGTCATACAGAAAGGTCGAACTGGAGGAAGAAGAGGGACTCGTCACCAAGTCAACGACCGGGGTACGTATGAACTACTTTTTATTTTATTTTTTATCAGCAGCCTCTTCTCTCTAGCAGTGATGGATAGAGAAAAGTGGCTGCCGATTAGTGTAATATATCTGTAATGTACTTCTGCCCGCCCTAGCAACGGGCCGGTCACACACGGACGGCACACGGATGTCTTCCGTGTGCCTTCAGTTTTTTTGACGGCCCCATTGACTTGCATGGGCCTCACGGTCACGGAATCTCGGACCAAAGTAGGACATGCTCTACTTTTGTCGGAACGGAGCAACGGGACCGTCAAAAAACTGAAGTGTGCATGGGCCCATTGAAATGAATGGGCCAGGGTGCTAGCCGTCAGAAAAATGGCTAGCACCCTGAAGAAAAAGTGTGCACTAGGCCTCATATTTTTTCACATTTTATTATGTTGAGGCCTCTAAAAAAATCAAGTTTTTCCCATCATTCTGCACTCAATACCCCATAATGACAAAGTGAAAGCAGAATTTAAAAAAAAAATTCAAATTTATTAAAAATTAAAAACTCACATTTCACATGGACTTAAGTATTCAGACCCTTTCCTATGACACTTGAAATTAAGCTCTGGGGGCCTCCCATTTCTCTATATCATCTTTGAAATGTTTCTAAACCTTGATTGGAGTCCACCTGTGGTACATTCATTTGATTGGACATGATTTGAAAAGACACACCCCTGTCTATATAAGGTCTCACAGCTGACAATGCATATCAATGCCCGATGCCTGTAACGCTCAGAGAGGATTATGTTGAAGCACAGATCTGGAGAAGGGTACAAAAAAAATTCTGCTGCACTGAAAGTTCCCAAGACCACAGCGGCTCCATAATTCCTAATTGGAAGCAGATCGGAACAACCAGGAATCTTCTTTGAGCTGGCCATCCCATCAAACCAAGTAACCGGGGAAGAAGGGCCTGGCTAAGCTTCAAAGATTCTATGTGCAGATGGGAGAAACATTCAGAAGTTCAACCATCACTGCAACACTCCACCAATCTGGGCTTTATGGCAGAGTGGCCAGAAAGAAGCCTCTCCTCAGTAAAAGACACATGAAAAGCCGATCTGGAGTTTGCAAAAAAGCACCTAAAGGACTCTCAGACTGTGGGAAACAAGATTCTGTGGTCTGATGGAATCACCTGGCCAATACAATCCCTACAGTGTTGCATAGTGGTGGCAGCATCATGCTGTGGGGGTGTTTTTCAGCAGCTAAAAAAATCTGGGGTTTTATGTGCAGAATGATGGGGAAAACTTGAGTTTTTTTTATTTTAGCACAAGGCCTCAACATAACAAAATGTGAAAAAAAAATCAAAGGGTCTGAGGACTTTCCAAATGCATTGTAGTTCTGGCTTTGACGAGCCATGTGTTTTCTGTACTTAAGGATTAGTTAATGGATTGCACTACCCTTGTGGCCAATCACAGTAATTCCTGCCCTATATTAACCTATAGAATAGTAATTCCTGTGCCTGATTATTTTGGTTTGTCAATGATCTAGCTGCCCTGTGCGTATTTACTATTACTCTACGTGAGATCGGAACCCTGCAAAACGTCTGACCACGGCTGATCTCTCTACTTATGTAATGCATTACATCTTACTATAATTGAGAACTG
Organism: Rhinoderma darwinii; assembly: GCF_050947455.1. Taxonomy (NCBI): domain Eukaryota; kingdom Metazoa; phylum Chordata; class Amphibia; order Anura; family Rhinodermatidae; genus Rhinoderma; species Rhinoderma darwinii. The sequence continues at coordinate 120,090,383 of NC_134692.1, forward strand.
TGTAGTTTGCCCCTCCTGTTGGATTCCATATCTGAGAACCAGCATCGTTACGCTACCATTCAGTTGAATGACCAGTATATAATAGTACATTTCTTTTGAAGCAGCTTCCTCCAGCGATATAAGCCGTTTGCATGCGGTTTTAGAAGTTGGACCCGCAGTGACAAGCATGATCCAGCAGTCATACTCCATTAGTCCCCTACATCTTTTTAACCTACAAAAGTACACTAAGTGGCCACTTTATTAAAGAAAGCCAATCTAGTAGCGCTTTGGACCTTCTTTGGCCTTCAGAACCACAGAAATTCGTCATGGAATGAATTCCACTTGGTGTTGATATCTTTCTGAAGGAATATTGGCCCATGCCGACAGGATAACTTCTCGTAGTTGACGCTATAGTGTCTTATTGCCAAAGGGAATACAGCTGCCATGAAGGGATAAACATGTTCGGCCGCAATGCTTAGTAAACCCTAATGTTTAACTGTCCATCCACAGGTATCAAAGTACTCAGGGTGTGCCAAAAAAACATTAGTTACACCAGTACTCCACCTCCCCTATTAACACCTGACAGGAAGGATTCATCATTTCATTCTGCTTTTGCCAAATTTTGAGCCTCCAATCAGCATGGTGCAGCAGAAATCTGGATTCCTCTGACCAGGTAAGGTTTTTCCACTGCTCAGCGATCCAATTTTTTCTCTGTTTTTCCACTGGAGTCTTGCCTTTCTGTTTCCCTGAGACAGCAATGGCACTCAAACTGGTCATCTGCTGTTATAGAACATCCATGCTAAGGAACGTTGAGTTGAGCATTCAGACACGTTAGTTGGAGCACCAGCATTGTATTTAGCTGCTTCATCTGTTCATCAGAACTATTCTTGACATCCTCCTCTGACCCCTTTTGTCGACAAGTTGTTGACGTCCACAGAATCCCCATAATTTTTTTACTCAATTACACTATTCTCAGTTTACGCTTGACACCGTTGCTAGAGAAAACCCCACAAGGTTAGCAGGTTTAACAAATACTGGCCCCAGCTAGTCTAGGACTGATGACCATGCCTCTTCAGAAGTTAATCAGATAACTTGATTTTCCAAGTCTAATGTACAATCTCACTGAAACTGATCCAGAGAAAACTTGCTCACTCGATTTTATGCTGTACTTTGGGGTCACATGTCTAATTCCATACAGGGAAGCTCCAATCGTGAAAGGACTGGTGTCTCTAATAAACTGGCCATTCAGTGTATAGGTTAGCAAGAGGTAGAGGACAGAAAGAAGAGAGTATGACTAAAGAATGAGACTACACAAGATTTGTTTGTAGTCTGTTACTATAGAAACACATAGTTCTGCATAGGAGCTGTGGGCATAAAATGGTAGCTTATTCTTAATGAAGACTATTTGCAAAAGTGCTTAATTTTTATTGTTTTAGTAGCATTTAAGCAATAATAAGTGGATATACCCTTTAATAAACATGGCACATGCAGATTGTGACGAGTCCCATATATTTACTGTTAGTTTTGACAAAATCATCACAAAACTGTGATGTGCAGTAGCCACAATAGGCTTCAAATATCAAGTCCTCATTTCCTATAGCAACCAAGAAGTTCATGTCCTTATAAGTTGCTATGTACAACAAAACCATTTTTTCTCCAAGACAATTTTGATACATGATTCCCAAAGTTTATTAAAGGGATTGTGTATGCACGCACATATCCTGGGGTGGTTGGGGACATTGCAAGATGCTCAGCATTCTAATTACACCAATACAAAGAAGAAATAAATCACTGGAGGAGTCACAATTCAACTGCACTGTGTTATAACATTTTAATTGTAATCCTCAACGGACGCTTTGTGACTACAATCCCCACTGTCTATGAGTTTTTGAAAAGCAGGTTTTAAATGACAGTACATTGCATGCCTTATTTTTTTTTTATGGTAGACATCCATGAACGATTTACAACTTGGGAGATGTAAAAATGTTTTTTTATTTCTTATCTTAATAAAGAAAATGTGTTGAATTACTACTTTGTTGTTTTTTTTTTTACAAAACTGAGCTAGTTGTTTCCTTAATTTTGTAGCTTTAAAGGGGTTTTTCATCTAGGACACCTTATTTTCTGAAGGAGTTTCTTTAAAGGTTAGGTGATATTGCGGGATGTCGACGAAAGAACCTGCAACCACATCCACATTATTGCGCCAAGTCCTCCACAGCTAAAGGCATTCTCCATTCTGGATAACAGTAGTGGTCCTGAGAGGGCAACTCCTTCTATGAAGTCCATATACCCATCTACTACAAGTGGGTGCCTCTCTATGTGCTCCCACTGTTCACTCTCCTCAACCAGAGCTCAGGAGGTTTTCCACTTCACCAGTCTATCCAGCTACATTGGACTACTGAATGTAAGAAGTTTAGTGTAGTGCTGATTCCCAGTAGACATACAAGGTTTTCCTCACACTGCACCACAGTGTAATGTCCCCCCAAAAAAAACAGAACCCCATAGAAAGAAATCTGAAAGAAAGCAGCACCGTATCCTCAGTAAACGCGTGCAAGACTCACAAACCCAACTCCACTGCCTCTTAATACACAAAATGTAAAACTAGGCATCACTGCAAAAGTTCAGTGGAAAAGCTTGGCATTTTATTCACCCATATGTGTGTGACATTTCAGCCCTCACATAGGGCCTTTACCAAGCAATATATAGTAAGACATAATATATTTCTCATATTTTCTACTTGTCGAATGGGATCCAACAACGAGGAGCACATTCTGTTGATAACGGAGTAATCTTTGACGTACCATTTTAACCCGCATAGCATTAATTTCACAATCCTGACAATATAATTATTTGAAGATCATTTACCTCTGGTATATCTCTTAGGATAAATGTGAAGCTATTTGAGTAGAACAGCATGACCGCACTATTACTTCTTGTAGACTCCTGAGGCAGCCACGTGTGATGGTGCATTTGAAGAACTGTCATTGAGAGATAATTGGTCACAGTCTCAAAAGAGTTTTGCTTTCTGTAGACTCTGGTTAAATGTATAAATATAATTACAGAGGAGGTAATTTCGAATGTGCAAAATCTCCTTTTATGTCCATTTATGTCAAACAGCACTTCAATTTGCTCGGGAATAACATGGCTTGGTGGTCCGAACATGATTATTGCAGGGTTATTATGTATTAAAATTACATGTAAATGAGGGAGTTTGACAAAACAAGTATATCTAGTTCAAGGCCTGAGCAAAAGCTGCCTTTAATTTTCCAGGCCAACAATATAGAATATGGTACTACATTGCCCAAAGTGTCTGGATATCACCCATTCTAGTTATTGGGTTGAGCCTATAAATGGAGGTCAATTAACACTTAGATTTTTGCAAATATGAAAAAACTTTATTCGACATAAATATACACAAAATAGTTAGTAAAAATAGAACCATGCAATGCAAACGAGTGTCCTGCAGGCAGAAGCCACATGGGGAGACAGAATAGCATATGGTATGGAAAACAAGGCAATGTGATCAATAGATATTTTCTCATAAGATAACGTAATACTGTTGCTGTATCACTGCCTAAAATCAATATATATAATGCAATGCCAATGAAAAAGCCATGTGTATGACCACAAATCAAAAACAGAGCCGCTTACCCATGTGTGTATGCTCCTGCAACTGCAGAGACACCAAACCCGACGAGCGTTTCGGACGAAGGCATTCCTGCCGAAACGCGCTTAAACGTTCTTAAACGCTTAGTTACCCTTTAAGAATTGTACAAATCTCTAATTAGAAATGTATTTCATCAATTGATTCCATCTTAAAAGACAAAGAAAAAAATTCACAAAGAAGATATTTTATGCTCCATAGTAAGTAAAAGCACTGCTGCATAAAGAATACAATGAAATGTAAGTTGACGCATGGGATTTTGGGTATACAATAAAGGAGATTGCTATATTTCCATTTTTCATACATCTTCTGCCTCTACTCTTGACCCCACCTGACCCTATAATAAATATACTTGTTCTTGAATTCACTGTAACATATAATGGTATAATGGGTCTGTCCCTCCAAAACCGAAGGTATTAGACAATCTAGTAGATGTGTCCTTCATACAAGGCGCGGGATGAAATATATTTTCCCATGCTGCCACATGCATATATAACTAACTATACTGTTCTTTTCAGATGTGAATAATGGCTTATTCTGGCTGCAGTAGGAGTATGACTATAGAAATGTGGATTTATGTGCAAAAACATTACTGTATCTCATTTATGCATCACATTGAGCCTACAGAGGAGATGAGAGGTGAGCAATCTGCAATTCTCCATCTGTTCTTTAATAAATCTCCCATAACGTTTGTGCTGGTTATTTTCCTTCAGTATATTCTTATTTAGCAATGATATCTTAGTGGAGTTGAGATGTGACAAGGTTCTTACAAGACAGATATAATATCATATATGTAATAATTTAACCCCTTACTAACCACAAATGCTTCTCTTTATTATTGCCATTAAGGGGCTTTACGCAGATGTTCCTCAGAATACAGGCTGCACTAGAGATTGTGTAGCTGTCTATACCAGGCAGCAGCAGCCAGAGGCCAAAAGAGAGGCAATAACCTTTTTTTTTTTAAATATGATTTCTGCATTATTTTTTATTTTATTTTTTTGACCATTTCTGTATCTTAAATATACACACGAAGCTAAACAAGAGCTATGTTTATAATAAGGGACGGGGCAATAGAGTAGATATACAGGGTGCAGCCGTAGCAGTCACACTCAGGCCCTGGAACCAAAGATCCCTCTACCACATAAGAAGACATTGGGGGGGGGGGGGCTTGTTACAGATTTTGTATTATGGCCTAGGAGCTTGTGGGGTCTTATGGGGTCTAAATGCGGTCCAAGGAAGGACAACTGGTGAACCTGTGACAGGGTAATGAGCACCCGAAGCTAATTGATGTGTGTGGAGAGCGAATGCTAGCCCGTCTGCTCCAATCCCACAGAAGAGCTACTGTGGCACAAGTTGCTGAAAAATATTATGCTAGATTTGATAGAAAGGTGTCAGAACACACAGAGCATTGCAGTTTGCTGCGTTTGGAGCTGTGTAGCCACAGACCAGTCAGACTGCCCATGCTGAGCCCTGTCCACCACCAAAAGTGTCTACAATGGGCACGTGAGCTTCAGAAATGGACAATGGAGCAATAAAAGAAGGGGGCCTCGCATACAGCAAAAAATCATGACAAAGAGTTCAATGTGTTGACTTGGCCTCTGAATTCTCCAGCTCTCAAGCCGATCAAGCATCTGTGGGATTTGCTGGAAAAATAAGTCCGATCCATGGAGGCCTCACCTCGACAGAGCTTAAAGGAACTACTGCTAACATCTTGGGGCCTGATTCCACAGGACATCTTCAGAGGTCTTGTGGAGTCCATGCCTTAATGGGTTAGAGCTGTTTAGGCAGCACAAGGTGGTACTGCACAATATTAGGCATCTTGTAATATATATATATATATATATATATATATATATATATATATATATAGTAAATATAGTAAATCCTTTCAAAATACGAGACAGCACACCTTGATAGTGGAAAAAGTGGATTTATTCACCACATGCGACGTTTCAGCCCTACTCCATGGGGCCTTTCTCAAGCATAACCTTATGCTTGAGAAAGGCCCCATGGAGTAGGGCTGAAACGTCGCATGTGGTGAATAAATCCACTTTTTTCACTATCAAGGTGTGCTGTCTCGTATTTTGAAAGGATTTACTTGGTATTTGGCACATTGGTCATATGTCCAAACGGGACTTTGCACCCTGGCTGTACAAACAGTGCTGCTTGTTTATCCTTTGTTTGTATATATATATATATATATATATATATATATATATATATATATATATATATATACACTACCGTTCAAAAGTTTGGGGTCACCCAGACAATTTTGTGTTTTCCATGAAAACTCACACTTATATTTATCAAATGAGTTGCAAAATGACCAGAAAATATAGTCAAGACGTTGACAAGGTTAGAAATAGTGATTTTTATTTGAAATAATAATTTTCTCCTTCAAACTTTGCTTTAGTCAAAGAATGCTCCATTTGCAGCAATTACAGCATTGCAGACCTTTGGCATTTTAGCTGTTAATTTGCTGAGGTAATCGGGAGAAATTTCACCCCATGCTTCCAGAAGGCCCTCCCACAAGTTGGATTGGCTTGATGGGCACTTCTTGCGTACCATACGGTCAAGCTGCTCCCACAACAGCTCTATGGGGTTGAGATCTGGTGACTGCGCTGGCCACTCCATTACAGATAGAATACCAGCTGCCTGCTTCTTCCCTAAATAGTCCTTGCATAATTTGGAGGTGTGCTTTGGGTCATTGTCCTGTTGTAGGATGAAATTGGCTCCAATCAAGTGCTGTCCACAGGGTATGACATGGCGTTGCAAAATGGAGTGATAGCCTTCCTTATTCAAAATCCCTTTTACCTTGTACAAATCTCCCACTTTACCAGCACCAAAGCAACCCCAGACCATCACATTACCTCCACCATGCTTGACAGATGGCGTCAGGCACTCTTCCAGCATCTTTTCAGTTGTTCTGCGTCTCACAAATGTTCTTCTGTGTGATCCAAACACCTCATACTTCGATTCGTCTGTCCATAACACTTTTTTCCAATCTTCCTCTGTCCAATGTCTGTGTGCTTTTGCCCATATTAACCTTTTCCTTTTATTAGCCAGTCTCAGATATGGCTTTTTCTTTGCCACTCTGCCCTGAAGGCCAGCATCCCGGTGTCGCCTCTTCACTGTAGACGTTGACACTGGCGTTTTGCGGGTACTATTTAATGAAGCTGCCAGTTGAGGACCTGTGAAGCCTCTATTTCTCAAACTAGAGACTCTAATGTACTTGTCTTGTGTTGCTCAGTTGTGCAGCGGGGCCTCCCACTTCTCTTTCTACTCTGGTTAAAGCCTGTTTGTGCTGTCCTCTGAAGGGTGTAGTACACACCGTTGTAGGAAATCTTCAGTTTCTTGGCAATTTCTCACATGGAATAGCCTTCATTTCTAAGAACAAGAATAGACTGTTGAGTTTCACATGAAAGCTCTCTTTTTCTAGCCATTTTGAGAGTTTAATCGAACCCACAAATGTAATGCTCCAGATTCTCAACTAGCTCAAAGGAAGGTCAGTTGTATAGCTCCTCTAAACAGCAAAACTGTTTACAGCGGTGCTAACATAATTGCACAAGGGTTTTCAAGTGTTTTCTACTCATCCATTAGCCTTCTAACACAGTTAGCAAACACAATGCACCATTAGAACACTAGAGTGATGGTTGCTGGAAATGGGCCTCTATACACCTATGTAGATATTGCATTAAAAACCAGACGTTTGCAGCTAGAATAGTCATTTAGCACATTAACAATGTATAGAGTGTATTTCTGATTAATTTAATGTTATCTTCATAGAAAAAAACTGTGCTTTTCTTTAAAAAATAAGGACATTTCTAAGTGACTCTAAACTTTTGAACGGTAGTATATATATATATATATATATATATATATATATATATATATATATATATATATATATATATTATTTATATTATTACACAAATGCACTGTTCTATAGCTTGAGAAAAGCTCCTAAGTTGAGTTGAAACTGTTTTTATATAGAGTGCTGCCTTCACCTCTTTTGTCTTTCGAGTTTGGGGATTTGGAGTAGATCAGGTTTTATGAGGTTTACCACCACATACTTCCAATCTACTTCAAATGCTACTTGTCTCATTTTTTTTTTTAATTCCATGATCCAAACAGTAAAAGTAGTGCTTCAGTGTCAAACATCATATGGTTGATGATACATAAAGAGAACCTCGTGAATTGCCTTATTTTGCCGCAGGCCTCTAACCTTTGTAGTCAATGATAACCAAAGATGAACGTCCACTTTAAATAACGTAATAATAATAATAAATATCAACCCTGCTATGTGATCACTAAGGTTCCCTTTCTCTTATATTTTGTGTTATTACATTTTGCTCTATGGTCAGTAACCATTTAGTGTGACATTGAATAATACAGGCATTAGGATGGCTGCAAATCATTTTTCGTATTCTTGTTCTACTAAAAGGAGCAATCCCTACTCCAGGTATTTCCGTACTGAATATAGATACTGAGCGAATTGGAGTTGAATCTATATTAAATGTACCTCCGTTGTGCTTATGGGAAATGCACTCACATCCTCTTGGACAATACTGTTACATACAAAGAGTTAGCTCCCTAGTGAACCGGTCATTACATTGGGGAATTTATATCTTATCTATGCAATCAGTATTTGTCTGCCCTACTATTCTCTACAAGGAACAAAATAACTGTATATACTTGAGTTGCCAGCAAAACGTTTGCCGTGAATTACATTGCTAGTCGTACCACGAGACATTGCAATCAATACAGAATTCATGCTCTTTCGTTTGTTACCCTGCTCTTAATAAATGGTTTGTTGACAGGCTATATGGAGGCTGCCTCAGAACAAAGCCTGAACTGCACATCATGTTATAAAGTACAACGACAGGAAGAGGCACGGGAGGAAAGCAGCAGATGCCTCTGTTAAATAGATGTATCACTACATCTGCTTTAAAAACTTTTTTGGTTTTTTTCCATTTTTTGGGGGATTCTTTTCCACATTATCATTTTTAGCATTTCTAACATACTTCTGTTTTTGGCTGCGGAATCAAAGTGTCTACTTACACAATATTGAACCATGCATTTTTTATAACATTTTTATGTCTATAGTTTGAGACTTTGAATATTATATTATGCAGTAAATAGAAATGTATGTAAGAAAAAAAGAAAAGCCTAAGGAAGGTTCTTTTAGTGTGAAATGTTATCATTAAATGAATTATATGCATAGATGGTATATCCTCTGTGCTAAAAGGTTTGTCCAGTTTTTTTGTTTTATTTATATATATATATATATATATATATATATATATATATATATATATATATATATATATATTTATATATATTTGTACAATAGGAAATCCTACAATTTTCGAATATACATGTATTAGAAATTCTGCTCACATACATTTTTTGTAGGTTACACGAGGCCCCTGTCACAGTAGTATGGTATAGCCCACAGATTAGTCCTGTGTAATGCATCCATAGGCTAACTGAATATGACTAAACATGGCGTCAGTTATATCACCCCCTACACACACACACACACACATCATGTGACCACACAAACACACAAAATGTGTTGGGCAACATAGACGACACATCCATGGGTTAAGTGAATAGGACTAATATACTGATGCACATTACTGACCAGAATATTGCTGTGTGAAAGAGACCTGACAATTTGTCTTATATGACTTTCAATGATTTTTTAGATTTTTTTTTTTATCAGCACGCCATACAAAACAGGTTGCCTACCTCTGTAATACACTTTCCCTAAAGAAATATACTGGGGAGGATGCTAAATGAACTTTACAGGTGTATTGTTCTATTCATTTTTTATTTATTTTTTTATTTTTAATAGCCGTTGGATAACCCCTTTAAAAAATGTTTACAGCTCAAGTCATTGTATCCATCCATCTTGCTGCTACTGGTGGTCCACCTGGATGTTCACCTCGAAAAAGAATGTTCCATAAGACACCATTCACAACAATAACTTCTGCCTAAATCATATTGAGGAAATTTACGTCTAATGTCAATATCATTAAACCCATTCCAGGCTGAACTCAGCAAAAGTATACAACAGGTAAATGATATCTTCATGCCACAGCTACAATGTCGGGAAAACCAAATGCCGAGCACATCACCATGCAAATGAAGTGAAAATATAAAGCTTTTAGTAGAATATGAAGGAATTTATTATTCACAATGCAGCCTAGTGCGATATCTTGAAGATTTATGGCACTAATCTTCGGAAACATGCAGCTGGTGACTGGGCGCTTGCCCACATAAGCCACAGGCGGCCAAAACAAAACCCTGTGCGCAGAAGGCTAATACATGATGTTTCCCAAACCGTTCACTTTTTCAGGGTCTCTAATGATGAGCATCAATAGTACCACGCTGGTCTCTGCACTACATAAGCAACTATTACAAATTCTGTGCTATTACTTATGAGCAGGGGAACATTGCAAAATCCTGTATGTGCTGTGCCAGTACAGGGAGGGCTGAATCTTATCATACACACCGTCGCCTTGTTGGCAGTCATCCCCCACACAGCCTTAAAACCAGCTTTTTAGCTTTTATGTGTAATGTAAAGCATGGGACCCACAGAAGAATCACACATTAAAGTTGTCATGGTTATTATGGCACTAGCAGCACAAGGAAAAGCAATTATGTCCCGATTCATTAGGAATTTAAAGGGAAAGCGCCCCCCCTCCCACCTGACGACATGCCGTGACCTTTCTACTATTTGATCAGTTGACATGTATATTCCCGGTAACTACATTTCTGGAGATAAGATGATCTATTGCACTTTAACAGTGTTGTAGTGCTGAGATTACCCCTTGATATAGGCAACAGAGATTACTATGAGTCGAAAGATATTTCTCGAAATCATCCTTATTTCCGAAATACAGAACTTTTACCAAGACACGGTTTATTTAAAGGACAAGCTAAAAACTGTAAAACCCCATTTTTTTTATTTTTCTTTGCATTTGTCCCTTGTAGATATCTGAAAATGATTTGTATATATTTTTTATAAGGTTTTTATATAGTTTGTAATATAAAACAAAAGCAGCCATACACGTTTGTTTTGACATTTCCCTGGGCCGAGACTTAATGGGTGGTGAACCTCATCCTTCTTTTTTTATTACACTCATTATCACCCCCGCGTAGCATGTGAAGAATCACACAGTGTATGGCTGACTTAAAGTTGTTGTCTGGTTTCAGCAAATTAATATTCTTCTTTTGTATAATCAAAAGTTATACCATTTCCCAATATACTTTCTGTATTGATTCTTCATGGTTTTCAATATCTCTGCTTGTTGTTGTTTAGTTGGAACATTCATCGTTTACTTCGTGGATAAAATTCTGTCCATGGTCATGTGGTGGACACACAGGTGCGGGGATTGTTACAGTTTGTGTATCAGAGCTGTATCTTCTTACGAGCTGTGAAACCTGTGTGTCCATCACATGACCATGGACAGGTTTTTATCCACTGGAAGTAAACAATGAATGTTCCTACTGAATAACAATCAGAGATCTTGAAAACTGTCAGGAATTAATACAGAAAGTACATTGGAAAATTGTATAACTTTTAATTATATAAAAAAATAACATTAATTTGCTGAAACTGGACAACCCATTTAAAGGGGTTTTCCCATGAAGGACATTTATGACATATGCTGTGTCATAAGTTATACAATTTTCCAATATACTTTCTGGGACCCGCACCTATCTCCAGAACGGGGCCCCCTAAACCCCGTTCAGCCGCTCTGTGCTGCGGTTGAAAGAGGTGAATTCCGAGCATAAAAAAGTTTATATGGTCGTGAGTTACGAAAACAGCGCCACCCCCGGACGAAGGCATTCCGCCGAAACGCGCGTCGGGTCTGACGTCTCTCTGCAGAGCAAATAACATGGGTATGTTTCCTTCAAACCTCATTGTGCAGCTCTGTTTAGGCCCTTTAATCATTCATGATTCTACTTGACCGTTATTTGAGTATTACACTTGTATTCTCATGTATTGCTTCACCCCTTTATTGGAGTTTCATATGGCCTTTCAGATATATTCATATTTTATGTGTATATTTCTGCATATTTTATGCTCTCTTTCTTGCATTATTGCTTGTACATGCTCTCTGCATTGACAGACGTCTCATTCCTGCTTTGCATGATTCATTTTTTATTGTTGTTATTTGTAATAAAATTTGTATTTTTCTATTACATATTTGTTGTGCTAATTGTATCCCGCACTCTGTAGGAGATAGAGATATGAGATAGAGAGAGACATGAGAGAGAGAGATATGAGAGAGAGAGATATGAGAGAGAGAGATATGAGAGAGAGAGATATGAGAGAGAGAGAGATATGAGAGAGAGAGAGAGAGAGAGAGAGAGACATGAGAGAGAGAGATATGAGAGAGAGAGATATGAGAGAGATATGAGAGAGATATGAGAGAGATATGAGAGAGAGAGATATGAGAGAGAGAGATATGAGAGAGAGAGATATGAGAGAGAGAGATATGAGAGAGATATGAGAGAGAGAGATATGAGAGAGAGAGATACGAGAGAGAGAGATATGAGAGAGATAGATATGAGAGAGATAGATATGAGAGAGAGAGATATGAGATAGATAGATAGATAGATAGATAGATAGATAGATAGATAGATAGATAGATAGATAGATAGATAGATAGATAGATAGATAGATAGATAGATAGATAGATGATAGATAGATAGATAGATAGATAGATAGATAGATAGATAGATAGATAGATAGATAGATAGATAGATAGATAGATAGATAGATAGATATGAGATAGATAGATAGATAGATAGATAGATAGATAGATAGATAGATAGATAGATAGATAGATAGATAGATAGATAGATAGATAGATAGATAGATAGATAGATAGATGATAGATAGATAGATAGATAGATAGATAGATAGATAGATAGATAGATAGATAGATAGATAGATAGATAGATAGATAGATAGATAGATAGATAGATAGATAGATAGATAGATAGATACTCTGCATAAAAATAGAGACTCTGAAGTATGTCAAAATCTGAGCAAAACCAATTAATTTCCAAGACCAACACAGGAGACTAAGTTATGTGACATAAGTGTCTGGAACTCGCTATTATGGGCGCATCCATTTACATACTAATCACTCACTACAAAATGAAACCGTTCACTCATACATATTTATGTGGCAAAGAATACATCACCATATGTTAAATAGCTTTTTGCTCTTTATAAAGATTGATGCTGATTTGGGGGATTTGACTCTTATTGAGTAAGTGCAACATTTGTTATCGACATAAGACACAGAAAAAAGATTCCAAACCCGACATTACGTATAAAGCAGCTCAGGGATGTCTTCAGTGCGGCCCATATGCTGTTTATGCTCAAACACTGCAGAATAAATTGTTTCATGAAAACAATTCTAAATTCGCCAACTGCTTACTTATTACATGGTAATGTGCATCTCGTAGAGCACGTGCCGATCAGGAATAAACATCCGACAATGGCTGCAATCAATCAGATGAATGCTTCTATTTACTTATCCGCAATGGAAAAAGAAAAAAAAACATGTATTAGCTTGGTTGGTATGGCGGCACCTTTACTTTTGCTCTGCCTTGGTTTTTATTCATGAAACGTATTGGTTTCAAAGTTGGTAACTTCTAGAAGTTTCCTACTAAAGTATAAGTTTCATACTATAATTGAAATTGGAAGTAACTAACGGGAACCGGCCCGTCAGTCGATATCTGGGAACGTTATAAAGCTTCTTACTAACCAGTAGAAGGACTCACTTTCTTAATACTACTGAGGGAATATGTTACTAATGGGATATACGTAGCTCTGCACAATTCAAACTGGACGCCTCATTGACAGTCAATTTGTATTTTTCTTACCTTTACCTTTGTAAGGGCATGGCCAGACGTGGCGGATTTCCTCCGCAGCTGTCCGCATCAATGCCGCACAGAATCTGCGTTGCAGATTCTGTGGCGGATCTGCCCAAAATGTGCAGTAAATTGATGCGGACTAGCTGCTGCGGACTGGGGGAAAAGTGCTTCCCTTCTCTCTATCAGTGCAGGGTAGAGAGAAGGGACAGCACTTTCCCTAGTGAAAGTAAACGAATGTCATACTTACCGGCCGTTGTCTTGGTGACGCGTCCCTCTTCCGGCATCCAGCCCTACCTCCCTGGATGACGCGGCAGTCCATGTGACCGCTGCAGCCTGTGATTGGCCTGTGATTGGCCTGTGATTGGCTGCAGCCGTCACTTAGACTGAAACGTCATCCTGGGAAGCCGGACTGGAGACAGAAGCAGGGAGTTCTCGGTAAGTATGAACTTCTATTTTTTTACAGGTTGCTGTATATTGTGATCGGTAGTCACTGTCCAGGGTGCAGAAACAGTTACTGCCGATCGCTTAACTCTTTCAGCACCCTGGACAGTGACTATTTACTGACGTCTCCTAGCAACGCTCCCGTAATTCCAGGAGCCCCATTAACTTCCTCAGTCTGGCTGTAGACCTAGAAATACATAGGTCCAGCCAGAATGAAGAAATGTCATGTCCAAAAAGCAAGACGCATCCGCACCACACATAACATGTGCATGACAGCTGCGGACTTCATTGCGGAATTTAGAATCTCCATTGAAGTCAATGGAGAAATTCCGCCATGAGTCCGCAACCAGTCCGCCACTGGTCCGCAACAGACAGAGCATGCTGCGGACACCAAATTCCGCTCCGCAGCCTATGCTCCGCAGCGGAATTTTACGCATCGTCTAAACGAACACTTCTAAATAGAAGTGGAAGTCAATGGAGAAACGGCTCCGCTGCGGATTAACGCTGCGGAGTGTCCGCAGCGGAATTCAAGTGAAATTCCGCCACGTGTGAACCCAGCCTAATAGAGATCCATGCGGCTATTTCAGGAGGTACTTAAAATCCCTTAAAGGGAACATGTCAATAGGTTCGGAGCTACTAAGTGTTTATCCCTCTCAGGTTTAGTGTTGTTAAACATGTCCGTATCAAACTGACCGTTTTGGCAATAGTTAAAAAAATAACTTATATGTTGCAAAGATGAGTCCCGGAGACGAGTTAAGTGCATTGCGCACATGAAGGAAAGGACAGTACACTGCACATGCGCCCGATGCCAATGGACTCGGTAATACCTTATTAGGATAAAAAAAAATGTTAGAAAAAAATTAATAAGCATAGACCAAATCCCCCAAAAATGTTGATCCTCGGCCAGACCCCTTTATTTCCACCACAGCTCTTCGCTCTTTTTCTCTTCTTTGCACACAGGGTCCTGATGTTGGCCAGTCTTAAGATGTTATGTGCGTCACTGCCCGTTGGTGTGGAGGACCCTGGAGCGAGGAACGGTAAGTGATACCGGTTATTATCTATTGAAGCCATTGAGTACATGTGCCTTGCGGCATCCGCTATGGCTGCTATAGCAGTAGAAAAGACCCTGATGTCTCCCGTTTATAATGGAACCATAACTAAAATGCTGGAGCCATTTATAAATGGATACCGACCCTAATGACATTCATCAGGTTACCGTCGGGTTTACAGTATTTTTGACAGCAATAATAATGCTGCAGACTGCACTATTTTTGCTATAAAAAATACCAGAAAGCTCAACAGGCTAGCATGAACACCAAAAAAAAACAGAGCCTTAGGGCTCACGCACTCGACAGAGCCATATGCACAGAGCCTGTATGTCAGTGC
Organism: Rhinoderma darwinii; assembly: GCF_050947455.1. Lineage (NCBI taxonomy): Eukaryota > Metazoa > Chordata > Amphibia > Anura > Rhinodermatidae > Rhinoderma > Rhinoderma darwinii. The sequence continues at coordinate 120,105,759 of NC_134692.1, forward strand.
ACTGAAGCTGTATAGATTACTAGTAATGCTTCTAGGGGTGAGCGCCTCTGAACATATGGCATACTGTGAAGAATGCCATGATATTTTTTTTCTGTTGAATTTCTACAGAAAAAAACTCTGAATGCCTCCTCATGAAAATCAGAGGCATACGGGAAGTACAGTAAAAACCCTATGCACCTTTATGGGAGCTCCATTATAGCTCCGTACAAAACGAAGCCAAAATATGCTAATGTGCATTGGACCTTAACGGCTGATCTGTACGGAAGGACCGCCGATGAACAAGTATCTTGTCATGGATATTTATAAATAAATATATATATATACATATACACACTTAAGTGAATTACAATAAATTTGGAAATGCCTTTTTTTACGCATATATATATATATATATATATATATATAATATTTTTTTGCCCACATTTAAAATTTCATGCACTGTGTTTTTCCTTTAAGCATTGTATATAGTCATGTATTGCTGTTCTGAAAAGCTGAAGTAGATTGTAACTACCATATTGATTGTGAATAATATTAAAGGGTATTTCCACTTTCTACTAAGTATGAAGAATCAGATGCCAAATAGATTTAAAACAAACTTTCCCCTCATCGTAACTTCCATCAGAATTCTGGACTTCTGATGACGTCCCAACTGTTGAGTGCTCTTCTGTTCTTCCGGAAAAATGCCTCTTCCGGGCGGCTCACTGAACGAGGCGTCATCAATGACTGGTTCTCTCATCATCCAGAATCACTCTTTGAAGCATGCTCATTGCATCACCAAGCATGCTCATTACAGTAAGCCTTGATCCTGGCGCACAGCATGCTGGGAGAGAACCATTGCATGCTGGGAGCGGAGCCGGAAGCAGTCATAGAAGTAACAGAGGGATGTCAACAAAGTGCAGGATGACAACAAATGAAGTTTTTATGATGGAAATTACTTGAAAAGTAAAAAAAGTTATTTGGGGGTTATGTGGGAAAATTAAGGCGGCCGGAAATAAATTAGAATAATTATTAGATCTCGGAAAACCCATTTAACTTTGTCTATAGGTGATTAAACACTGTCTTCCATACACCAGCTGTTGTAAGAAAAAACCTTCCACTTTTTCCTTCCAGGAATACATTCTATGTTGACTGCAGAATGTGAGTCAGCTGATAAAAAAAATTTCCAGCGTGCACAACAGTTACTAGAAGGCGGCAATGAAAGGCGAGGATCCATGCACAAGATAAAATCCTACCATACAAATCTGTACATTGTAAATGTAGGGATTTAAAAAGACAAGAAATCCGTCATCTGCTCCTAGACTTTCCATATGTAGGTGTTAATTAAAATATGAACAAGGAACCGCAAAAAAAAAACACGGACAGCGATGTGCCGAACTCATTTTCTATAATGAGTATGTAAGACAGAGGGTTTCAAAGCAGGTTTAGATGTTATGATGTTTTATTCACACAATGGATAATGCAAAATGCGAGGAATATGAAATGGATGTTTGATGTAGGTGAACAAATTATGATGCATTAGCATTATTAAAAAGAGTGCAAGGTGTAAAATAAGAAATGAAGGTCTATTGCCCAAACTTTATGAATCTTCTAGTCTGCTCATAGTTACCGGTCTGCAGCTTGAAATTGTACTTTATTGTGTAAAACTTGCAAAGTATTGCAAAAAAACTGATGGGGAAGCATAAAGCGAATGTACACAAAAAATCTTCTGACATGCTGATGTGGTCTATGGCGGAAATGCTCTTCAGCTGCAGTGTGTAAAAAAAAAAGTGAAAAAAAAGTTTTTAGTAGTGAAAAAAAAATATTAAAAGTTCCAAAAAAAAAAAACTTTTCCCATTTTCCCCCTAAAGTAATGTTAAAAATAAAAAAGTAAACAAAATTGGTATCGCTGCATCCGTAAAAGTCGGAACTATTACAATATAGCATTATTTAATGCGCACGGTGAACGCCGTAAAAAAGAAAACATTTAAAACGCCAAAATCTTTTTTGGTCAACTTAGCTCTCAAATTTGTTTTTATAAAAAGTGATCAATAAGTTCTATGTACCAAAAAATTATACCGATAAAAAATAAGCCCTGACACCGCTGGCGACACCAAACATTTTTTTTATCAATAAAAGTAGTAAAATATAAAAAAACCTATATAAATTTGGTGTCACCGTAATCATATTGAGCCACAGAATAAAGATAAATTGTCATTTTTACCGCACGGTAAAAGCCGTAAAAACGAAACCCAATTGAGAAATCGCAGTTTTTTCCAACTTTGGCCCGCAAAGAATTATTTTTCAGTTTAGCAGCACATTATATGGAACTATAAGGGCATGACCAGACGTGGCGGAATGGGTCTGGAATTCCGCAGCGTACACGTTTCTCCATTGATTTCCACAGCTTTTTAGTTAGGTTCGTTTTCACATTGCGGACAATTCCGCTGCGGAGCATAGGCTGCGGTGCGGAATTTGGTGTCCGCAGCATACACTGGCTGTTGCGGACGTGTAGCGGACTTGTTGCGGACTCATTGCGGAAATTCTCCATTGACTTCAATCGAGAGTCAAAATTCTGCAATGAAATACGCAGATGTTATGTGTGTTTCGTAGCGTATTGGTTTTACGAACATGATAGTTCTTCATTCTGGCTGGACCTATGTATTTCTAGGTCTACAGCCAGACTGAGGAAGTCAATGGGGCTCCCGTAATTACGGGTGACTACGTGTGTGCACCCGTAAGTACAGGAGCGTTGCTAGGCGACATCAGTAAATAGTCACTGTCCAGGGTGCTGAAAGAGTTAAACGATCGGCAGTAACTGTTTCAGCACCCTGGACAGTGACTTCCGACCACAATATACATCAACCTGTGAAAAAAATAGAAGTTCCTACTTACCGAGAACTCCCTGCTTCTTCCTCCAGTCCGGCCTCCTGGGATGACGTTTCAGTCCAAGTGACGGCTGTAGCCAATCACAGGCTGCAGCGGTCACATGGACTGCCGCGTCATCCAGGGAGGTCGGGCTGGATGTCAAGAGAGGGACGCGTCACCAAGACAACGGCCGGGTAAGTAAGAATTTCTGTTACTTTTACTAGTGAAAGGGCTGTCCCTTCTCTCTATCCTGCACTGATAGAGAGAAGGGAAGTACTTTCACCTCAATACGCAACGGCTAGTCCGCATCAATTTAATGCCCATTTTAGGCAGAGCTGCAACAGAATCTGCAACGCAGATTCTGTGCGGCATTTATGCGGACAGTGTATGCAGAACTCCGCCACGTCTGGTCATGCCCTAAATGGTACCAAAAGTAACTAAAACTCCTCCTGCAAAAAAATAAGTCTTGACACCATTCTATTGACAGAAAAATAAAAAAGTTATGACTCTTGGAATGCGGGGAGTGAAAAACGAAAATGAAAAATCCAAAAATGGCTTCGTCCTGAAGGGGTTATCTTGACTTTTTTAATGTCTTTTCAATGGCTTTTGTTGTGGGATATCACGCTGCAGCAAGTTATCAGAGTCAAGATAAACTTGGCTACATCTGTATGCGAACAGCGCCACTCCATCCATGGCCTGTGTCTGGTATTGCAGCATAGGTTCATTTACTGGAATGAGGATGAGCGGCAATGCGAGACACATTCCATGGACAAGAGTGGTGCTGTTTGTATAAAACTTAAGACGCATACGAATCAAAGGGAATGTTGCCCTTTAATAAATTGGTTGAAATATATGGTATATCTACCCACGACCTGTATAAATATTTTCAGATCCGTCATATTCTAAGCAGTAGGAACCTGGATGAGCGAATATTCCCCAAAAGTGCTTTTGTGGCTTTTAACTCCGATGTGCCTAAAATAAAGTGCATTTCTTGGTTTTATTCTCCAATTTCTAACTCTCAGAGATTAACTAAACCAGGGTATTTGCTCAAATGGGAGGTGGATCTGAATATGACCATCACCCTAGCAGAATGGCATCAGGCGATGAATTGGGCTACTAAAATCTCTAAAGGAGAGAGTCATAGAGAAACAGCACATAAAATACTGCTTAGATGGTATAGAACTAAATTTAATTCCTCTTACTCTCCCTTTTGTTGGAGAAATTGTGGCATGCTAGGTGACTATATGCATGTGTGGTGGACCTGCCCTTTAGTCTTTAGCTTCTGGAAAGCTACTTTTGTATTTTTGTCATCCATCCTGCGGCACACATTATGCCCCTCCCCTGCATTGGCGCTGTGTTTTATCGGTCTGGTTGACATCCCTAGAGACCTAAGGTGTATAACGGGACATGTTATTCTTGCAGCTAGACTGTTGATAGCCAGTTCTTGGAAATCTTCAGACCCTATCACTATAACCGAGTTGACAAATCTGGTTCAATTTGATTATACCATGGAAAAAATGGTAGCGGTCCGTTCTAATTTATATGGAAAATTCTTAAGTAACTGAACGTTATGGTCAGATTATAATATTTTAAGATCATATTCTTCTTAAGTTATAAGTAATGGAAGCTTTTCCTAATAGATTATTGTAAGATCAGTAGGACATAGCTATAAGGTTTTAAGTAATGTAAAAACTAAAAGGAAAGGGAGGAAGGGAAAGAAAGGGAGAAAGAAAAAGAAAAGGAAAGAAAAAAAAAAAAGAAAAAGATTATAGACCTATAGTAGATGACAAAGACAAGTCCCATATTATTATTATTTATGCAGCCTAAAACGTAGGCAAATTTTGGGGGAAAAAATTGTAACTGCCTTGCTTGTATTTTGCATTCTTTCTCTTTTCTCTTCTTTTTCTTTTTTTTTTATTTTTCTTTTCTTTCTCCTCTTTTATTGTACTGGTTGAATAGTGGATAAGACAAAAAAGTGTACTAGATATGTATGTTAACCCGTTAGTGACCGACCCATCGTGTTTCTACGTCGGTCACTAACGGGCCTTATTCCGATGCCATAGACTTTTTACGTCGCGGCATCGGAATAAGTAAACAGAGCAGGGAGCTGTCAGATCTCCCTGCTCTCAGCTGCTAGAGGCAGCTAAGGGCTGGGAGTGACCCTGCTCTGCTGTGTGAGATCGATATTAGTATCGATCTCACACGTTTAACCCCTCAATAGCGAGCACCGCATCTGAGTGGTTTTGGAGAGAGGGAGCTCCCTCTCTCTCCCACCGACACCCGGCGATACGATTGCCGAGTGTCTGTGTCTCTAATGGCAGCCGGGGGTCTAATAAAGGCCCCCAGGCTGCCTGGAGTGAATGCCTGCTAGATCATGCCGCAGGCATGACCTAGCAGATGCCTGTCCATGTTAAACGGACAGGCAGTAATACACTGCAATACAAAAGTATTGCAGTGTATTATAAATGCGATCGCAGAATCGCATATTATAGTCCCCTAATGGGACTAGTAAAAAAGTGAAAAAAAAGTTTAATAAAGTTAATTTAAAAAAAAATGTGAAAAAAAATGAAAAACCCAGCTTTTCCCCTTACAAAATGCTTTACTATTAAAAAAACAAAATAAAGTTAAAAAGTTACACATATTTGGTATCGCCGCGTCCGTAACGACCCCGACTATAAATCTATTACATTATTTAACCCGCACGGTGAACGCCGTAAAAAAAATAATAAAAAACTATGGAAAAATTGCTGTTTTCTGTGAATCCTGACTTCAAAAAAATGTAATAAAAAGTGATCAAAAAGTCGCATCTACTCCAAAATGGTACCAATAAAAACTACAAGTCGTCCCGCAAAAAAAAAAGCCCTCATACAACCGCATCGGCGAAAAAATAAAAACGTTACGGCTCTTCAAATATGGAGACACAAAAACAAATAATTTTGAAAAAAAAGCGTTTTTCCTGTGTAAAAGTAGTAAAACATACAAAAACTATACAAATTTGGTATCGTTGCAATCGTAACAACCCGCTGAATAAAGTTATTGCGTTATTTATACCACACGGTAAACGGCGTAGATTTAGGACGCAAAAAAGAGTGGTGAAATTTCTGATTTTTTTCTATTCCCCCCCAAAAAAAAGTTAATAAAAGTTCATCAATAAATAATATGTACCTAAAAATGGTGCTATTAAAAAATACAACTTGTCACGCAAAAAACAAGACCTTATACAGCTATGTCGACGCAAAAATAGGAAGGTTATAGGTCTTGGAATGCGACGATTAAAAAACTTAAAAAATAGCTTGGTCATTAAGGTCCAAAATAGGCTGGTCATTAAGGGGTTAAAACTAATTTGTTTGTTTTTTTCTTTCCCATATGTTTGTTTTGCTGAAAAATAACAATAAAAAATTAAATGTAAAAAAAAGAAAAACTTAAGACGCTTTTTCTAATCTTATACAACCCCTTTAACTTGATCATTTTATTTGTTATGAAAGTAGAACTAAGCTTCGCTGTTAAAATGACAAAAAAGTGCTAAAATCTAAGAAACAAAAATAATCTCCCAGAAAATAATTTATGTCTAGGATTCAACTAAATACAACTGTCACATAAGTGGTTTCAGGGAGATTTGGTTCTCACCCACCCTCATTATAGGGTGAAGGCAACCAGAGAGTTTATTGTACAAAACGTGGAGAAATAATGTCCAGGAAAAGGATTCTAAAATATAGAATTGATGCATCCCAAATGTGGATACCGAAGAAACTATTAGCATCCTACATTTTTCTACTAAGCCTTGTCCTTAGGCTACTTAATAACAAGGGGCACATTAAGTTTGGTAGTGATTCTATTTCAGTCACTAAGTAAATGTCTTAGTTTCGTGGTAATTGGTCACTAGAGTACATCGTGCCTGTGAGTGAATGACATTCAGTATTGACCTTGGGGCTTATCTATCACAGTTTTCTGGCCATCCCAGATGAGTTGTGAATGTAAAATGCACAAGTCTGTGTTCAACATCAAGCTATTAGCATAATATACGCTGTCCAGCTCCAAGTCTGATCGGTTCAGGCTCAAAACTCATCGGACTTTAGGAAAATTCCTAGAAATATTTTAGTTTGGTAGCATTTACATAAAAAGGTTTGTCTGAGATTAGAAACAATGCCACCATTGTCTACGGGCTATATCTGGTATTACAGTTAAGCCACATGTAAAACATTTATTTTATATTTATTATTTCTCTGTTTATCTATTCAAGAAAGAAATTTGGTTGCCAAATTCAAATGTTTTATCCCTTTAATGGGAAAGAATAATCAGATTTTGAAACCAGGTTTTTATGGTAAATTTTCTTAAATTTTTGGTGTTTTGTTTTTTTTTCGTAATTTTACAATCCACAGGAAAAAATAACACCATTTCACTCTACCACTGGAGCGCACGCATTTCCGGTTTTATGCAGCTCACTTTTCAGCTCTGCTGTATAGACTAAAACAGGGTCAGCAGAGTCATCTCATTATGATTAGAGAGTGAGCAATTTAGATAAGGCAGGAGGAATTCCCGGCCTAAGCATCGGCAACACTCTGGCTAGGGATTCCACTCCTAGAGGGAGCACCAATGGAGCTATCTACAGGGGTGTGGGTGTGCATGTGTGTGTGGGGGGCACTATCTACGGGGTGTGTGTGGGTGTGTGTGTGTGTGTGTGTGTGTGGTACTATCTACAGAGGGCACTGTGGCATTATCTACAGAGGGCACAGTGGCATTATTTACAGAGGGCACTATGGCATTATTTACAGAGGGCACTATGGCATTATTTACAGAGGGCACTGTGGCATTATTTACAGAGTGAACTGTGGCATTATTTACAGAAGGCACTGGCATTATCTACGGGTGTGTGGCAGTATCTACAGAGGGCACAGTGGCATTATCTACAGTGGGCTCTGTGGCACTATCTAAAAAGCGGCTGCCCAATCTTCATATTTTTGTGTCTGCAAAACACTGCCAACTGAGCAGCCAGACTGCTGCATTTAGCGACACTTAAACTGGAAAACTGGATTGTTAAAATAAGCACGTGGAGTAAACTCGCAAATTTCCATTAAGTTTAAACCTAGCGCTATTATTATAGTAATGTAGTATTATTATAGTAATGTAGTATTGTTATAGTAATGTAGTATTATTATAGTAATGTTATAGTAATGTATTATTATTATAGTACTATAGTATTATAGTAATGTAGTATTGTTATAGTAATGTAGTATTGTTATGGTAATGTAAAATTATAGTAATGTAGTATTGTTATGGTAATGTAAAATTATAGTAATGTAGTATTGTTAAAGTAATGTAGAGCACTGGGCTGAGTTTTCATTGGGGTACAAACCGTATTCTGCAGATGATTTGCACCTAAAGGGAAGGGGGTCCGCTGTGCTGGGGGAGAAAATTCTAGCTGAGTTGGCGGAGTATTTAAACTAGTGATGAGGAGGCAGGTCAATGTAGAAAATAAAGGGGTAGCTAGATTAGAGAGTGGTCAGACAAAATTGATGGGGGGTGAAATAGACTGTGGGAAGAGGACTAGACAACAGGATAAGGAGATCCTTTTGTTACAAAACAGAAATGAAAACAAAAATGCCCAAATAATGTCAAATAATCACATTTCTGATACTGAAAGTGAAAAATTGAGAGGCAAGTTAAAGCGTATGTTCACAAATGCCAGAAATCTAGCAAACAAAATGGGGGAGCTGGAGGCCTTGGTACTGGAGGAAGATGTTGGTGTTTCTGAAACTTGGCCGGACTCTTCCCATGACTGGGCTGTAAATCTACAGGGTTTTACAGTTTTTTCGGAAAAACAGGACAAATAGGAAAGGCGGTGGTGTATGTCTGTATGTGAGAAGTGATATGAAGGCGAGTGTGAAAGAGACAATAGAGGTGACGCTCTGTTGGATCTGGTCATTTCTAATAATGCAGAGATTGTTGGGAATGTCAATGTTCGTGAAAACCTCGGTAACAGTGATCACAATATAGTTACATTTTACCTATACTGTAAAAAACAAACACAGGCTGGGAGGGCAAATACACTTAATTTAAAAAAATGCCAAAATCCCCAGGATGAGGGCTTCAATTCAGGACATAGACTGGAAAGAACTAATGTGAAATAATACTACAAATGATTAATGGGAGATTTTAAAATCTACTTTGGGTAATTATAGTGCAAAGTTTATTCCTATAGGTAACAAGTATAAACGACTATAATTAAACTCCACATGGCTTCACCTTCTGTAAAAAGGGCAATATATGACAAAAAAAGGGCATTTGAAAATACAAATTTCAGGGTACAACTGTAGCCTTTGTAAATTATAAAGAGCTTAATAAAATCTGTAAAAAGGTAATAAAATTAAAAAAAATACAAAATCAAAGGCAGGTGGCCAAGGATAGTAAAACAAATCCCCATACATTCTTCAAGTATATAAATACAAAAAAGCCAAGGTCTGAACATGTAGGACCTCTAAGTAGTGGTAATTGGGGAGTTGGTCACAGGGGATCAAGAGAAGGCAGAGATAATAAATGGGTTCTTCAGCTCTGTATATACAACAGAAGAAAGAGCAGCTGATGTAGCCGCTGCCAGTGCTGTTAACACATCAATTAATATACTGAATTGGCTGAATGTAGATATGGTTCAAGCTAAGTTAAATAAAATAAATGTACACAAGGCCCCGGGACCAGATTGGATACACCCTAGAGTTTTTAAACAGCTTAGTTCAGTTATTTCTGTCCCCCTCTTCATAATATTAGAGATTCTCTAGTGACTGGTATAGTGCCAAGGGACTGGAGAAGGGAAAATGTGGAGCTTATTTTCAAAAAGGGCTATAGGTCTTCCCTGGATAATTATAGACCAGTTAGCTTAACATCCATTGTGGGGAAAATGTTTGAGGGACTAAATAAAGGATTATGTGAAAAAAAATAGTATTACAAGGGACAGTCAGCACGGTTTTACTAAGGACAGAAGTTGTCAAACTAACCTGATTTGTTTTTATGAAGAGGTGAGCAGAAGCCTAGACAGAGGGGCCGCTGTGGATATAGTGTTTTTGGACTTTGCAAAAGCATTTGACACTGTCCCTCATAGACGTCTAATGGGTAAATTAAGGACTATAGGTTTAGAAAGTATCGTTTGTAATTGGATTGAGAATTGGCTCAAAGACCGTATCTAGAGAGTTGTGGTCAATGATTTCTACTCTGAATGGTCAGCGGTTATAAGTGGTGTACCCCAGGGTTCAGTGCTGGGACCACTATTATTCAACTTACTTATTAATGATATAGAGGATGGGATTAATAGCACTATTTCTATTTTTGCAGATGACAACAAGCTATGTAGTGTTGTTCAGTCTATGGAAGATGTTCGTAAATTGAAAGCTGATTTGAACACACTAAGTGTTTGGGCATCCACTTGGCAAATTAACTTTAATGTAGATAAATGTAAAGTTATGCATCTGGGTACCAACAATCTGCATGCATCATATGTCCTAGGGGGAGCTACACTGGGGGAGTCACTTGTTGAGAAGGATCTGGGTGTACTTGTAGATCATAAACTAAATAACAGCATGCAGTGTCAATCAGCTGCTTCAAAGGCCAGCAAGATATTGTCCTGTATTAAAAGATGTATGGACTCGCGGGACAGGGATATGATATTACCACTTTACAAAGCACTAGTGAGGCCTCATCTAGAATATGCAGTTCAGTTCTGGGCTCCAGTTCATAGAAAGAATGCCCTGGAGTTAGAAAAAAATACAAAGAAGAGCAACAAATCTAATAACGGGTATGGAGAATCTAAGTTATGAGGAAAGATTAAAAGAATTAAACCTATTTAGCCTTGAAAAAGACAACTAAGGGGGGACGTGATTAACTTATATAAATATATGAATGGCACATACAAAAAATATGGTGAAATCCTGTTCCATGTAAAACCCCCTCAAAAAACAAGGGGGCACTTCCTCCGTCTGGATAAAAAAAAAGGTTCAATCTGCAGAGGCGACAAGCCTTCTTTACTGTGAGAACTGTGAATCTATGGAATAGTCGACCGCAGGAGCCGTCACAGCAGGGACAGTAGATGGCTTTAAAAAAGGCTTAGATATTTTCCTAGAACAAAAAAATATTAGCTGCTATGTGTAGAAATGTTTCCCTTCCCTTTCCCATTCCTTGGTTGAACTTGATGGACATGTGTCTTTTTTCAACTGTACTAACTATGTAACTATGTAGTATTATAGTAATGGAATATTATTATAGTAATGTAGTATTGTTATAGTAATGTAGTATTGAAGTAATGTAGTATTGACATAGTAATGTAGTATTATAGTAATGTAGAATTGTTATAGTAATGTAGTATTATTATAGTAATGTAGTATTGTTATAGTGATGTAGTACTGTTATTGTAATGTAGTATTCTTATAGTAATGTAGTATTGTTATAGTAATGTAGTATTATTATAGTAATGTAGTATTATAGTAATGTAGTATTGACAAAGTAATGTAGTATTATAGTAATGTAGTATTATTATAGTAATGTAGTATTGTTATAGTAATGTAGTACTATTATAGTAAGGTAGAATTGTTGTAGTAATGTAGTATTATTATAGTAATGTAGTATTATAGTAATGTAGTATTATAGTAATGTAGTATTATTATAGTAATGTAGTATTATAGTAATGTAGTATTGACAAAGTAATGTAGTATTATAGTAATGTCGTATTATTATAGTAATGTAGTATTGTTATAGTAATGTAGTACTATTATAGTAAGGTAGAATTGTTGTAGTAATGTAGTATTATTATAGTAATGTAGTATTATAGTAATGTAGTATTATAGTAATGTAGTATTATTATAGTAATGTAGTGTTGTTATAGTAATGTAGTATTATTATAGTAATGTAGTATTATAGTAATGTAGTATTGACAAAGTAATGTAGTATTATAGTAGTGTCGTATTTTTATAGTAATGTAGTATTGTTATAGTAATGTAGTATTATTATAGTAAGGTAGAATTGTTGTAGTAATGTAGTATTATTATAGTAATGTAGTATTGTTATAGTGATGTAGTATTATAGTAATGTAGTAGTGTTATTGTAATGTAGTATTGTTATAGTAATGTAGTATTCTTATAGTAATGTATTTCTATAGTAATGTAGTATTATAGTAATGTAGTATAGTAATGTAGTACTAATATAGTAATGTAGTATTATTATAGTAATGTAGTATTATAGTAATAGTATAGTTGTGTAGTATTTTTATAGTAATGTAGTATTGTAGTAATGTAGTATTGTTATAGTAATGTAGTATTATTATAGTAATGTAGTATTATAGTAATGTAGTATAGTTATAGCAATGTAGTATTATTATAGTAATGTAGAATTATAGTAATGTAGTATTATTATAGTAATGTATTGTTATAGTATTGTAGTATTATAGTAATGTAGTATTATTATAGTAATGTAGTATTGTTATAGTAATGTAGTATTATAGATGTAGTATTGTTATAGTAATGTAGTATTATTATAGTAATGTAGTATAGTTATAGTAATGTAGTATTATTATAGTAATGTAGTATTGTTATAGTAATGTAGTATAGTTATGGTAATGTAGTATTTAAGTAATGTAGCATTACAGTAATGTCGTATTATAGTAATATAGTATTATACTAATGTAGTATTGTTATTATAGTAATGTAGTATTGTTATAGTAATGTAGTACTATTATAGTAATGTAGTATTGTTATAGTAATGTAGTATTATTATAGTAATGTAGTATGGTTATAGTAATGTAGAATTGTTATAGTAACGTAGTATTATTATAGTAATGTAGTATTGTTATAGTAATGTAGTATTATAGTAATGTAGTATTATTATAATAATGTAGCATTGTTATAGTAATGTAGTATTATTATAGTAATGTAGTATTATAGTAATGTAGTATTGTTATAGTAATGTAGTATTATTATAGTAATGTAGTATTGTTATAGTGATGTAGTATTATAGTAATGTAGTAGTGTTATTGTAATGTAGTATTGTTATAGTAATGTAGTATTATTATAGTAATGTACTATTGATATAGTAATGTTGTATTATTATAGTAGTGTAGTAATATTTTTGTAAGGTAGTATTATAGTAATGTAGTATTGTTATAGTAATGTATTTCTGTAGTAATGTATTATTATTATAGTAATGTAGTATTATAGTAATGTAGTATTATTATAGTAATGTAGTATTGTTATAGTAATGTAGTATTATAGTAATGTAGTATTATTATAGTAGTGTAGTATTAATATAGTAATATAGTATTATAGTAATGTAGTATTGTTATAGTAATGTAGTATTATTATAGTAATGTAGTATTGTTATAGTGATGTAGTATTATAGTAATGTATTAGTGTTATTGTAATGTAGTATTGTTATAGTAATGTCGTTTTATATAAATGTAGTTGTAATGATGGGGGTAGGGAAACGGACAAGTGAGCCCTAATCTACCCACCACTCTGTCCCTGCCTACTTGCAACGACCCGCCCTAGGCGACGGGGTACAACTGGGCGGCGGTCCCTACGCTCAGTAAGTGCACGAGACAAACAGACAAGGGTACACAAAGCTAAGGGAAATGGGGCAATTGCCCACGGCAACACCGTGAGCAACAAGAGTGGTGAACGAGCCGAGTCAAACCAGGAGTGAACGAGGTACCAAACGCAGAGCAGGAGAGTAGTCAGTAAGCCAGGGTCAGTATGGAGCAGGATCAAATAGTCAGAAGCTGTAGCTGGGCCAGGAAACCACACGAGAAGAATCACAAGCAAAGGAGGAACAGGAAAGGCAGGTATAAATAGACAGAGGGCGGGAGCTAGCTCCGTTTGGCCAGGCTGCGATAGGCTCTCCCGCTCCTAAGCCTGCCATCCTGAGTGGTGGAAGATGGAGTCAGTCTCAGAGACATAGACTCAGGTGCAGACTGTTTACCTATGGGCGTATACACAGAAGTTGTGCCTGGCAGATCCTTGAGGGTATGTTCACACGAGGGCGTCCGTAACGGCTGAAATTACGGGGATGTTTCAGCCTGAAAACATCCCCGTAATTTCAGCCGTAACGGCATGTGCAGGCGCTTGAACGCCGTGTCCATTACGGCGTAATTAGCGCTGCTATTCATTGGAGTCAATGAATAACGGCTCCAATTACGCCCAAAGAAGTGACAGGTCACTTCTTTGACACGGGCGTCTATTTACGTGCCGTCATTTGACAGCGGCGCGTAAATTACGCCTCGTGTGAACAGACAAACGTCTGCCCATTGCTTTCAATGGGCAGATGTTTGTCAGCGCTATTGAGCGCTATTTTCGGACGTAATTTGGGGCAAAAACGCCCGAATTACGTCCGTAAATAGGCCGTGTAAATATACCCTGATAGTACCCCCCCTTTTATGAGGGGCCACCGGACCCTTTCTAAGTGGACCTGGTTTATTGGGGAAACGAAGGTGGAACTTCCTGACCAATACCCCAGCGTGAACATCCCGGGCGGGTACCCAAGTCCTCTCCTCAGGCCCGTATCCTCTCCAATGGACCAGGTACTGGTGGGAGCCTTGGACCATCTTGCTGTCCACAATCGTGGCCACCTCGAATTCCACCCCCTCAGGGGTGAGAACGGGAACAGGAGGTTTCCTCGAGGGAGCCAAGGACGAGGAGCAGCGTTTAAGGAGGGAGGCATGAAACACGTCGTGTATTCGAAAAGATGGGGGCAACTCCAGTCGGAAAGGAGACAGGATTGAGGACTTCAATGACCTTATACGGCCCAATAAACCGGGGAGCAAACTTCTTGGACGGGACCTTAAGGACCTTTTGTATGCTCTGGGACGCCTCTAGGTTCTTCTGAACCTGGAAACACCAAAAAGTTATCCCTATATGCTATAATAAGACAGAATCAAACATATCTTAGAAAAATACAAAATGACTTTATTGAAGACAAACAGCACAGTTGATCAAGACACTTTAAAAATTAACACCCATAAAAACAATGTACAACAGTACACAGAAAATAGACAGTGTTGAATATAAGGCAGGGCAAACAATGGTAGTAAAATCTATATCATAGACTATAAAGTATGTATCCTGAGTATAGATATACTGATAAAAAAAAAATCTTCTGAACCTGGGCCCAGACTGTGCACAGTTCCCGATGAACGACCTCTACCTCGGGATTGTTGGAACTACCAGGTGAAACGGAGGAGAACCGTGGATAAAACCCAAAATTACAGAAAAAGGGGGAGACCCCTGACGAGTTACTGACCCGGTTATTAATGGAAAATTCGGCGAGGGGAATGAATGAGACCCAATCATATTGACAGTCAGAGATAAAACACCTTAAATATTGTTCTAGAGATTGATTAGTCCTCTCGGTTTGGCCATTAGTTTCAGGATGGAAGGCAGAGGAGAAGGACAGATCAATCTCCAACTTTTTACAGAAGGCTCTCCAAAACAATGAAACAAATTGTACCCCTCTGTCCGAAACAATATTGACAGGGACCCCATGGAGACGCAGGATGTGTTTGACAAACAAGGTGGCTAACGTCTTGGCATTGGGTAGTTTCTTGAGGGGCACAAAGTGGCACATTTTACTGAAGCAGTCTACTACAACCCACACCACCGACTTGCCTTGAGATGGAGGCAAATCGGTGATAAAATCCATGGAGATATGGGTCCAAGGTCTCTGGGGAATGGGCAAAGAATGTAGTAAGCCCGCTGGTCGGGACCTGGGAGTCTTGCACTTAGCACAAACCTCACAAGCGGCGACGTAGGCCTTAACGTCTTTAGGCAACCCAGGCCACCAATAGTTTCTGGCAATGAGGTGTTTGGTACCCAGGACGCCTGGATGACCAGATAGTGCGGAGTAATGATTTTCCCTAAGTACCCTTAGCCGGAATTGCAGGGGAACAAACAGCTTGTCCTCAGGAAGGTTCCCGTGAGCTGAACCTTGATCAGCCGCAATTTCAGAGACTAAATCAGAATCAATAGAAGAAATGATTGTACCAGGAAGCAAAATACAAGCAGGATCTTCCTCCGAAGGAGGGCTGGCCATGAAGCTACGCGATAGTGCATCGGCCTTAATATTTTTAGACCCAGCCCTATAGGTAACCAAAAAGTTGAATCTGGTAAAAAATAGCGCCCATCGAGCTTGTCTCGGGTTTAGCCTCCGGGCAGATTCTAGGAAAACCAGATTCTTGTGGTCGGTAAGGACGTTACCTGGTGCCTAGCCCCCTCCAAGAAGTGGCGCCACTCTTCAAATGCCCATTTAATGGCTAAGAGTTCGCGGTTGCCAATATCATAGTTACTCTCAGTGGGCGAAAACTTCCTGGAGAAGTAGGCACAGGGACGGAGATGGGTGAGGGACCTGGTACCCTGGGACAAGACAGCCCCCACTCCCACCTCGGATGCGTCAACTTCCACGATAAATGGCTCCATTTGGTTGGGCTGAACCAGAACCGGGGCCGAGATAAAGCACTTCTTAAGGACCTCAAAAGCCTGGACAGCCTCAGGAGGCCAGTGGAGGAGATCAGCACCTTTGCGAGTGAGGTCCGTAAGAGGCTTAGCGATGACCGAGAAGTTAGCAATAAATCTCCTGTAATAATTAGCGAACCCCAAGAAACACTGTAACGCCTTCAGGGAGGCAGGTTGGACCCATTCCGCCACAGCCTGGACCTTGGAGGGGCCCATGCGGAATTCATGAGGAGTGAGGATTTGACCCAAAAATGGTATCTCCTGTACCCCAAACACACATTTTTCGGTTTTCGCAAACAGTTTGTTTTCCCGAAGGACCTGGAGCACCTTCCTGACATGCTCAATGTGGAAGGACAAGTCCTTGGAAAACACCAGTATGTCATCAAGGTACACTACAAGAAATACCCCCAGGTAATCTCTTAAAATCTCATTTATGAAATTCTGGAAGACCGCAGGAGCATTACACAACCCAAAGGGCATGACGAGGTATTCGAAATGACCTTCGGGCGTGTTAAACGCAGTCTTCCACTCATCCCCCTCTTTGATTCGGATAAGGTTATACGCCCGCCGTAGATCAAACTTAGAGAACCATTGGGCCCCCTGAACCTGATTAAAGAGATCAGGAATCAAAGGAAGGGGATACTGGTTCCTTACAGTGACCTTATTCAAGTTACAGTAGTCAATGCATGGCCTAAGACCACCATGCTTCTTCCCTACGAAGAAGAAGCCAGCACCTACCGGAGAAGTAGAGGGGCGAATGTAACCCTTGGCCAGGCATTCCTGGATATACTCTCTCATGGCTTCACGTTCGGGACAAGAAAGATTAAATATCCTACCCTTAGGGAGCTTAGCTCCTGGTACCAATTCGATAGCGCAATCGTATTCTCTATGAGGAGGTAACACTTCAGAGGCCTCCTTAGAGAAAACATCAGCGAAGTCCTGAACAAACTCAGGTAGCATGTTCACCTCCTCAGGGGGAGAAATAGAATTAACAGAAATACATGACGTCAAGCATTCATTACCCCATTTGGTAAGCTCCCCAGTATTCCAGTCAAACGTGGGATTATGCAACTGCAACCAGGGAAGGCCTAAAACCAAATCGGACGAAAATCCCTGCATCAACAGTACAGAGCACTGCTCCAAATGCATGGAGCCAACAAGGAGTTCAAAAACAGGGGTATGCTGTGTAAAATAACCATTAGCAAGAGGAGTGGAGTCGATACCCACTACAGGGACAGGTTTAGGCAAATCAATCAAAGGCATAGCTAGACACATAGCAAATTCCACGGACATGATATTAGCAGAAGACCCTGAATCCACGAAGGTACTGCCGGTAGCAGACCTACCACCAAAAGAGACCTGAAAGGGAAGCAAGATTTTATTACGTTTCATATTTACGGGAAATACCTGTGCGCCCAAGTGACCTCCCCGATGATCACTTAGGCGCGGAAGTTTTACGGCTGCTTATTCTTGCGCCTAGGACAGGTGTTCACTTGATGCTTGTCATCCCCACAATAGAAGCAGAGACCATTCTTCCTGCGGAACTCTCGACGTTGTCCGGGGGACATGGAGGCCCCGAGTGGCATAGGAACCTCCGAGTCTTCCGTGGAAGAGCGAAGCAACGGGAGGACCTCGGGAGGCATCATGGGGGAGTCAGAGGGGAAAACAAAAAAACGTTCAAGTTGTCGTTCCCTGAGACGTCGGTCAAGTCGTACCACTAAAGCCATAACCTAGTCAAGGGAGTCAGAAGAGGGATAGCTAACTAGCAGGTCTTTCAGGGCGTTCGACAGACCCAACCTAAACTGGCACCTTAAGGCAGGGTCATTCCACCGGGAAGCTACACACCACTTCCTAAAGTCAGCACAATACTCCTCAACAGGTCTCTTACCCTGACGTAAGGTCACCAGCTGACTCTCGGCAAAGGCAGTCCTGTCAGTCTCGTCATAAATGAGTCCGAGAGCAGAAAAGAAACGATCAACGGAGGAAAGTTCAGGGGCGTCAGGAGCCAAGGAGAAGGCCCACTCTTGGGGCCCTTCCTGGAGCCGGGACATAATTATACCCACCCGCTGGCTCTCAGAACCTGAGGAGTGAGGCTTTAAGCAAAAGTAGAGCCTACAACTCTCCCGAAAGGAGAGAAAAGTCCTCCGGTCCCCTGAGAACCGGTCAGGCAACTTGAGGTGGGGTTCAAGAGGTGAGGTGAGGGGCACTACCATGGTAGCGTCAGGCTGGTTGACCCTCTGAGCCAGGGCCTGGACCTGTAGGGAGAGACCCTGCATTTGCTGGGCCAGGGTCTCAAGGGGGTCCATAGTAGTGTCAGGGACCAGGGTAGACTAGATATTTGGGCTTGTGATTATGTAATGATGGGGGTAGGGAAACGGACAAGTGAGCCCTAATCTACCCGCCACTCTGTCCCTGCCTACTTGCAACGACCCGCCCTAGGCGACGGGGCACAACTGGGCGGCGGTCCCTACGCTCAGTAAGTGCACGAGACAAACAGACAAGGGTACACAAAGCTAAGGGAAATGGGGCAGTTGCCCACGGCAACACCGTGAGCAACAAGAGTGGTGAACGAGCCGAGTCAAACCAGGAGTGAACGAGGTACCAAACGCAGAGCAGGAGAGTAGTCAGTAAGCCAGGGTCAGTATGGAGCAGGATCAAATAGTCAGAAGCTGTAGCTGGGCCAGGAAACCACACGAGAAGAATCACAAGCAAAGGAGGAACAGGAAAGGCAGGTATAAATAGACAGAGGGCGGGAGCTAGCTCCGTCTGGCCAGGCTGCAATAGGCTCTCCCGCTCCTAAGCCTGCCATCCTGAGTGGTGGAAGATGGAGTCAGTCTGATTACCTATGGCATATACACAGAAGTTGTGCCTGGCAGATCCTTTACAGTAGTAGTGTTATTGTAATGTAGTATTGTTATAGTAATGTAGTATAATTATTGTAATGTAGTATTATTATAGTAATGTACTATTGTTATAGTAATATAGTATTATTATAGTTTTGTAGTAATATTATTGTAATGTAGTGTTATAGTAATGTAGTATTTTTATAGTAATGTATTTCTATAATAATTTAGTATTACAGTAATGTAGTATAGTAGCGTATTATTATTATTATAGTAATGTAGTATTATAGTAGTGTAGTATTATTATAGTAATGTATTATTATTATAGTAGTGTAGTATTATTATAGTAATGTAGTATTGTTATAGTAATGTAGTATTATCATAGTAATGTAGTATTGTTATAGTATTGTAGTGTTATAGCAATTTAGTATTGTTATAATAAAGTATTATTATTATAGTAATGTAGTATTATTATAGTAATGTAGTAATGTTATAGTAATGTAGTATAGTTATGGTAATGTAGTATTAGGGCATGGCCGTAGTATGTAGTATTGGCTGCGGCCAGTCCGCTGCGGAAATCCGCAGCGGACATTTTCTCCATTGCTTTCCACTACTTTCTAGTTAGGTTCGTGCACATGTTGCGGAAAACTTCGCTGTGGACCATAGGCTGCGGTGCGGAATTTGGTGTCCGCAGCATGGACTTGTTGCGGACTCATTGCGGAATTTCTCCATTGTCTTCAATGGAGATTCAAAATTCTGCAATGAAATACGCAGATGTTATGTGTGTTGCGTAGCGTATTGGTTTTACGAACATGATATTTCTTAATTCTGGCTGGACCTTTGTATTTCTAGGTCTATAGCCAGACTGAGGCCACATGCACACGAACGTAAAAACGCCCGTAATCACGGGCCGTTATTACGGCACGGGCAGGCCCATAGAAGTCAATGGGGCTCCCGTAATTACGGGTGACTACGTGTGTGCACCCATAATTACGGGAGCGTTGCTAGGCGACGTCAGGAGATAGTCACTGTCCAGGGTGCTGAAAGAGTTAAACGATCGGCAGTAACTGTTTCAGCACTCTTGACAGTGACTTCCGATCACAATATAGATCAACGTGATAAAAAAATAGAAGTTCCTACTTACCGAGAACTCCCTGCTTCTTCCTCCAGTCCGGCCTACCGGGATGACGTTTCAGTCCATGTGACGGCTGCAGCCACTCACAGGCCAATCACAGGCTGCAGCGGTCACATGGACTGCCGCGTCATCCAGGGATTTCGGGCTGGATGTCGAAAGAGGGACGCGTCACCAAGACAACGGCCGGGTAAGTATGAATTTCTTTTACTTTTACTAGGGAATGGGCTGTCCCTACTCTCTATCCTGCACTGATAGAGAGAAGGGAAGTACTCTTCATCTGAAGACGCAGCGGCTAATCCGCATCAATTTCCTGCCCATTTTAGGCAAAGCCGCAACAGAATCTGTAACGCAGATTATGTGCGGCATTGATGCGGACAGTGTCGGCAGAAACATGCCACGTCTGGCCATGTCCTTATAGTAATGTTCTATTATAATAACGTGGTATTATAGTAATGTAGTATTGTTATTATAGTAAGGTGGTATTATTATAGTAATGTAGTATTGTTAAAGTAATGTGGTATTAATATAGTAATGTAGTATTATAGTAATGTAGCATTATAGTAATGTTGTAATATAGTAATGTAGTATTGTTATTATAGTAATGTAGTATTGTTATAGTAATGTAGTACTATTATAGTAATGCAGTATTGTTATTGTAATGTAGAATTGTTATAGCAACGTAGTATTATAATAGTAATGTAGTATTGTTATAGTGATGTAGTATTATAGTAATGTAGTATTATTATAATAATGTAGTATTTTTATAGTAATGTAGTATTATTATAGTCATGTTGTATTATAGTAATGTATTATTGTTATAGTAATGTAGTATTATTATAGTAATGTAGTATTGTTATAGTAATGCAGTATTATTATAGTAATGTAGTATTATTATAGTATTGTAGTATTATAGTAATGTAGTATTGTTATAGTAATGTAGTATTATAATAATGTAGTATTCTTATAATAATGTGGTATTGTTATAGTAATGTAGTATTATTATAGTAATGTAGCATTATAGTAATGTAGTATAATTATAGTAATGTAGTATTATTATAGTAATGTAGTATTGTTATAGTGATGTAGTATTATTGTAATGTAGTATTTTTATAGTAATGTAGTATTATTATAGTAATGTACTATTGCTATAGTAATGTAGTATTATTATAGTAGTGTAGTAATATTATTGTTGTGTAGTATTATAGTAATATAGTATTGTTATAGTAATGTATTTCTATAGTAATGTAGTATTATATTAATGTACTATTATAGTAATAAAATATTCTTATAATAATGTAGTATTTTTATAGTAATGTAGTATTATTATAGTTATGTAGTATTATAGTAATGTATTATTGTTATAGTAATGTAGTATTATTATAGTAATGTAGTATTGCTATAGTGATGTAGAATTATAGTAATGTGGTAGTGTTATTGTAATGTAGTATTGTTATAGTAATGTAGTATTGTTATAGTGATGTAGTATTATAGTAATGTAGTAGGGTTATTGTAATGTAGTATTGTTATAGTGATGTAGTATCATAGTAATGTAGTAGTGTTATTGTAATGTAGTATTGTTATAGTGATGTAGTATTATAGTAATGTAGTATTGTTATAGTAATGTAGTATTATTATAGTAATGTACTATTGTTACAGTAATGTATTATTATTATAGTAGTGTAGTAATATTTTTGTAATGTAGTATTAAAGTAATTTAGTATTGTTATAGTAATGTAGTATAGTAATGTAGTATTATTATAGTAATCTAGTATTATTAGAGTAATGTAGTATTGTTATAGTAATATAGTATTATAGTAATGTTGTATAGTTATAGAAATGTAGTAGTATTATAGTAATGTAGTATTATTATAGTAATGTATTGTTATAGTATTGTAGTATTATAGTAATGTAGTATTATTATAGTAATGTAGTATTGTTATAGTAATGTAGTATTATTATAGTAATGTAGTTTAGTTATAGTAATGTAGTATTATTATAATAATGTAGTATTGTTATGGTAATGTATATTTAGGGCATGGCCAGACGTGGCGTATTTCTGCAGACACTGTGCGCATCAATGCCACACATAATCTGCGTTGCAGATTCCGTTGCGCATTTGCCTAAAATCTGCAGTAAATTGATGCGGATTAGCCGTTGCGTATTCAGGTGAAGAGTACATCCTGCTCTCTTTTAAAACATTCCATCCCAGTCTGGCTATAGACCTCGAAACACATAGGTCCAGCCAGAATGAAGAAATATCCTGTTCGTAAAACCAATACGCTCCGCAGCACACATAACATCTGCGGATTTCATTGCGGAATTTAGAATCTCCATTGAAGTTAATGGAGAAATTCCGCAATAAGTCCGCAACAAGTCCGCTACACGTCCGCAACAGCCAGTGTATGCTGCGGACACCAAATTCCGCACCGCAGCCTATGGTCCACAGCGGAGTTTTCCCGCAATGTCTGAACTAACTTGCCTAAAAATGTATTGAAACAAATGTAAAAAACGGCCGCTGGAGAATTCCACTGCGGACTGTCCGCAGCAGAATTCCACAGCAATTCCACCACGTCTGAACCTGTCCTTAGTATAGTAATGTAGTATTATAGTAATGTAATATTATTATAGTAGTTAAAATAACTAATTGATTAACAATAATTTTGTATTGTATCCAATTTGAAAGTAATGCGGCCCGTCAACTTCACATTTTTTCTATGTGCGGCCCATTTACCCGGCCGAGTTTGAGACCCCTGATGTAGACTGTGTTGGGCTACTGACATTTCTCTGTTTATTGACTTTTCATTGCACTGCCATAAAACACATCTTCCTTTAGAAAATTGAAAAATTTTAAATGTTAAAAAAGTTTTCAAAAAACATACATCCTACTACACTCTATTCAGTCAATGTAGGTAGGAAGTGTATGTCTTTAATATGGCCCCCTCTAAAGAAAAAACAAATAAATGGCTGCAACATTTAAAAAAATATTTAAATTAAAGGGAAGTTTTGCATTTAGCTATTTTGGATGTAGAATGGGTAGGCAAAATCACTATTATTTCCAGCCATCCTGGCTATGATGGTCTAATGGGAACACATGATGCCTTGGTCACATGGTCATAACATTATTAAAATATTCACAAGCCTTAAATTGTGGGAGTTGGGTACACAACAAAAGCAAAAATCCACTACTATTTAATGTTGTTACACAATATACCATTAGGGCAAAGCCACACGTGGCGGAATTGCTCTTGAGTTCCGCTGCGGACACTCCGCAGCGTTAATCCGCAGCGGAGCCGTTTCTCCATTGACTTCCACTTCTATTTAGTAGGGTTCGCTTAGACGAAGCGGAAAATTCCGGTGCGGAGCATAGGCTGCGGTGCAGAATTTGGTGTCCGCAGCATGCAATGGATGTTGCGGAGTTGTGGCGGACTGGTTGCGGACTCATGGCGGAATTTCTCCATTGACTTCAATGGAGATTCTAATTTCCGCAATGAAGTCCGCAGCTGTCATGCACATGTTATGTGTGCTGCGGATGTGTCTTGCTTTTTTGACATGACATTTCTTCATTCTGACTGGACCTATGTATTTCTAGGTCTACAGCCAGACTGAGGAAGTCAATGGGGCTCCCGTAATTACGGGAGCGTTGCTAGGTGACGTCAGTAAATAGTCACTGTCCAGGGTGCTGAAAGAGTTAAGCGATCGGCAGTAACTGTTTCTGCACCCTGGACAGTGACTACCGATCCCAATATACAGCAACCTGTAAAAAAATAGAAGTTCATACTTACCGAGAACTCCCTGCTTCTGTCTCCAGTCCGGCTTCCCAGGATGACGTTTCAGTCTAAGTGACGGCTGCAGCCAATCACAGGCTGCAGTGGTCACATGGACTGCCGCGTCATCCAGGGAGGTCGGGCTGGATGCCGAAAGAGGGACGCGTCACCAAGACAACGGCCGGTAAGTATGAAATTCTTTTACTTTCACTAGGGAAAGTGCTGTCCCTTCTGTCTATCCTGCACTGATAGAGAGAAGGGAAGCACTTTTACCGCAGTCCGCAGCAGCTAGTCCGCATCAATTTACTGCACATTTTGGGCAGATCCGCCGCAGAATCTGCAACGCAGATTCTGTGCGGCATTGATGCGGACAGTTGCGGAGGAACTGTGGGCGTGTGGGCATGCCCTAATAATGTCAAGGCATCTGAATACAAACTATTAGAGTGACCCACCCCAACCCCTCTTAAATTGTCAAACAGGCCCAACGCTAGACAAAAGGGCTTTCTGAGATTAGAAAAAAAAGTGTCTTTTTCAACTCTTGTCCATAGGCTGTTACTGTCATTTCAGTTCATCCCCATTTTCTTGAATGGGGCTGGGCTGCAATACCAGACACTGCCTATTAACAATAGAGGCGCTATTTCTGGGGGTAAAAAAGCACACCTTTTTTTCTAATCTCATGTAACCACTTTAAACCAATTTATATTGAACAGTTGAAACATGACCAAACGGTTCTTGTTATTACTAGTTTTAATGAAATTACCTGATGTATTCTTAGGCCTTATTCACACGGACGTGTCCATTTTGCGCTCGCAAAAAAACGCTGCGTTTTGCGCGCGCAAAAGGTCCGTGTGGCATCAGCATATGGTGCGTGGCTGCGTGATTTTCGCGCAGCCGGCATCATGATGACACTCTCATCCAGATTCACTTTAACTAAAAATATTAAAGAATATTATTGATTAACTTTGCACTTCCCCAAGTAAAAAATAAATATTACAGCTAGTACATAATTATCTAAAGCACAAAGAAGATATGGATAACAGTCAACCAATTCCTATTAATCCAGCCATGTGGTAAAATGATGTCCTGTGGATTATATTAGTATTCAAAAAGGGTTAATTGGCCGTAAGCTAGACCATTCATCCTCAGATGTCCTTACCCTGTCACTTATCAAGATAAGATATTGTTAAGCGCTATGAAATGAGATGCATTAATTACATGTCCTCCAGGCTGCATCTGGAAAGGAGAACCCCTGCATGTCCCAGACTACGTGATCACAATGCAGTAGTTTACAAGATCACTCGCGGACCTCATCGATCTTGAATGGTACAAACAATACATCTCTTTCACACGCTTTATATTACATGATTCATAATCATTTAATAAAGCTACACGTTTTCTAGTGACAGAAGATATAATAGGACATTTCAAGGGAAAATATGAACATTTGATCTTTGCATTTTATAGGCACCCAGTTAAATATTAAGTATAAAATCCCTAAGAGTATAAATGCGCCTATTCTTTTGCCAGCCTGTTGCATATTGGCCCTTGCCTACAGAAGATACCGCATCTATTCTTATCCTAAGCTTAGAACTCTTTGATTTTCCTGTTATGTCTTTTGTCGTGTTTGTATCTCCTTGACCTTGACAATTGTCATCTACTGTCTATCCATATAATAGAAATTTATATAATCAGTCACAAAATGTGTCGGACATGCTGGGAAATAACCTCCATTTAACAGCAATTTAGAAATATATTAGGCTCAGTTTATGCCTTCCATTTTTACAGGAACCGTGATGGATTATGAGGGATCTGTTATAATTCTGATGATGGATCCATTATGATCTGTCATGATGTATTTTTTTTTTTTACTAATGACTTAGATTAATGGGTTTGTTAGAGTTTGTCAGGTTTCTGCCAAGTTTCATTGTTTTTTTTTTACTGGGTGGAATAGTGCAACGTGTAAAATATAACACATTTTATTTACTGTTAGATGAGCAGGACAGGATTGCAACTCACAGCCCGTACAGCGTCAGTCAGTGTTGTGCTCCGCTCGTCCCTTTTGCTCCGCACAGGCCGGTCTTTAGTTCAGTGGACTATGCAACTACGGACTAATCAGCACCTCTCTATTTTTTAGTTAAGTGCTGATTGGTAGAGTAGCATTCGATCACTGGGTTGTATAGTACATCAGCCCAGTGGCTGGCAGGCTGCTCTACCAATCAGCACTTTCACTTCACAAATAACGAAGCGCTAATTAGTGATAAGAACACATATTGGCTCTAAAGGGTGAACAGCTGCTAGCCTAGTCCACAAGCCCCTCCGTCGTGGCATGGTATGCCTCCATTGGAGGTATGCCACTGCTGTCCAGTTCTCTTAATCCCCCTGCACTGTCCAATTCACTGCCACCGGCTGCACCATGCCATCCCTGCATTACTGCTACATCACTGAATCTCTTATGTTAGGGAAAGTGTTTCCCCCTAACATACTGTAAGTGACCCAGCAATGTAGCAGTTTTCAGTGGCAGTAATGTGGTAAGGGGGGTTTGGCTTCTGGGGCCCACTGTGACTACTGCAAACCCTATAGCTACGCAATTCTTGCCAAACAATCATCTCTTCCCCTCCCTGCAGTGGGATGAAGTTGGCATAGCGCATGTGAGGTGAATGCTGCTGCACAGGTCACAGTCTGAAGCCTCTCCTGTGCCTTTTCTTGTGTTTAGCCCTACATCTGTGACTCTTCATCATCCTGCTCAAATTTTGGAATGGCCTATATAACTACAGCTTCTGCAAGATGCGATCTGGCCTCACCAACCTTTGTGATGCCTTGGCAAGGCATCATGGGACGTGTAATTACCCGGGCTACTAGATGCAGACAGTGATATTCATAGTCAAGATGGAAGAGAGGTGGCATTGGGGAAAATATAACAAGACTGATATAAGGTGAGCTTTGTTGAAGCAGGTGAAAATAAAGTCTTGTGTCTGCGTTTTATTTCTTTTTAAGATTTTGCCTAAATATTATGGTTTTAAGGTACATAGCAGGAACACAAACTATTTGAGAGACCTATTGGCAAGTAGTTTATGTTTTTTGTGTATCATTGAAAAAATAGGGGGGGGCGTGTCCGGATGCCGAGGAGAGCGGTCACATAAGTCTGAGCTCCTCTCCTAGCCTCAGATAAAGCGGCTCATAACCACCCTTAAAGGTCGGATACCGACACAAAAATATACCCGGAGACTCCTGAAGTAGCCACAAAGCAGCAGGGATGGTGAGAGGAAGATCTAAACTGGCTGCCCCGGTTAAACTCACGTCCTTCTATCCCCCGGCGGGAAACTCACAAAATGGCGCCGGCCACACTCTGCAGGAAAACGCTCCGGTCCTAGGAGCTCCTATCCTCTCCCAGGCAGCACATTGCACAGCAGGCAGTCCAAGTGTGGAAGGAACTTCAAGCACACCAGACAAGCTGTATGCACTGGATTTCAGGTCAGTCTCTCTCCCTCCTAGTCTGCCTAATCTGGGGAAATCTAGGGAAAGCAGCCCGTCTGATGAATCAGCCATCACCTTATCTAATATGAGGAGTCTATTGTCAGAATTAAGGACATCCATGCAAAACGATTTCCAAACTGCCTTTACCACACTGTCTAAAGACATTAGAGATATTGGTGATCGCACAGCTCATCTTGAAACAAAAATGGATGAATTTTCCTCTGCTTTTAATACTTTAGTGGACGCTCAAAATGAGACAGATGAAGACATGCTAGCAGTAAAATTAAAATTGGCTGACTTGGAAGACCGCTCCAGAAGGAACAACATTCGTTTCCGCGGTATACCGGAATCCATCATGCCAGCGCAGCTCAGAGAGTTCCTGATTGATTATTTTTCTGCTTTAATCCCAGAGGCGGATCAAAGAGATTTGATGATTGATAGAGTACACAGATTGCCAAAACCCAAACATCTACCGCAAACAACGCCAAGAGATGTTCTGGCAAGAATCCATTTTTATCAAACAAAAGAGGCCATCTTGAAGTCGGCGTTTAAAAATAACGACATCCCTGAGCGGTTTGTGGGCATCTCGTTGTACGCAGATTTATCACCAACCACGATGAATCGCAGAAGAGAATTTGCGCCTTTCACAAAGCATCTACGTGACCAAGAAATTCCCTATAAATGGGGATACCCGGTCAAGCTCCTCATCACGAAAAATGGAGCCACCCATGTCCTTCACACACCCAAAGAAGCAGCGTCTCTTCTAGCAAAATGGTTTCCCGACTTTCAGCCTCGAGATCATCAAATGATGGCGAAAAAGAAACCACCGGTATTATCCCAGGAATGGACACAGGTTGGATCTCCTAAGAATCCCTGAATTCAATCTGATTGAATATAGAGGAGATTGGCCCAGCAAGAATTTTGGACTCCCTGTTGAATCCAGAATAAGGAACTCACGGTGTTGTCTGATATCCTTTTTTTTTCTTTTTGATAATCTTATTGCTGCAGGTTGTACTGTGCCTTTAAATAACCATGTGGGCTAGGAAGGCACTTATGTTACACGTGTTGTGTCTCTTCCCCCCCCCCCATGAGGCCAACTACCTTTACAAGGAGTTGGCTAGATATATTTGAACATATTTTCATATGTGTTCTCAGGTTTTTATGTTACAAGGTAGCACTACTGATTGATAAGAAAATTACGTTATGTACATATAGTCTTTTTTGTCGGGGAATAACGGAGATGAGTGGTCCTCACTCACATAATATTACTCACGTAGGGGAGATATTTAGAGATCAGGTATGCTACAAGAGTACACAGTATCGATCTTTCTTAGGGTATAATGGTCTTTAAAATATCATCTTTGAATGTGAAGGGCCTTAATAGTCCATTCAAACGCTCTCTCATGTGGAAAGAATGTAAAATGCTGAAATGTGATGTGTTATGTGCACAAGAGACGCACCTCCTGGGGAAAGACACCCACAGGCTTAAAAATGCACAGTTCCCCCATATTTTTTGTACCCCAAACTTAGGCAAGAAAAAGGGGACGTTGATTGCTATCAAAAATTCTTTGGCCTTTCAACTTATACAAGTAACTTATGATAAATGTGATAGGTTTGTAATCATACAGTGCCTTATTAACAATGAGAAATACACCTTGGTCTCATTATACGCTCCTAATAAGCATCAAGGCAGATTTCTCAAACGTCTACTTAAACGAATTGAGAATAATAAATTTGGTTCCCTAATACTATGTGGGGACTTCAATAGAGTACTGATTCCTCAATTAGATAAGAGTAGGAGCAAGCCAAAAGAAAAAAACACAGATATATATAACATTTTATTCAGGGGAAATCTCTATGACACGTGGAGAACTTGTAATGCCTCAGAAAGAGATTATACTTTTTTCTCTCACCCCCACAAATGCTATTCTAGAATTGACTTTATTATTGCTGACCAATGGTTACTCCAGCGTGTGATCAACCCTAGCATTGGGACAATCACTTGGTCGGACCACGCCCCGGTCTCTATCTCTATTAATGAGCAATATAATCGAGTTCCCACCTCCCCCTGGCGCATAAACAACTCCTTACTAAACAAAGAGGAATACAATGCACAGATAAACAAAGCGTTGACTGACTTTTTCGAAACTAATAAACCAGATGACACGTCCACCTTTAACAACTGGTGTGCACACAAAGCAGTAATCAGAGGTCACCTTATCAAAATTGCGGCAACAGCAAAGAAAATAAGATTAGCTAAAACAGAAGAATTGTTGCTTAAAATTAAGAAATTAGAAGATCTTAATAAAAAGAGAACCACGAGAGGTCTAACAATCGAATTAAAACAATTAAGAACACAACTTCACCAATTGTTATACCTCAAGTGTGAATACGCCCTGAGAAGGAGCAGAATGATCTATTACTGGCAGGGTAATAAGGCTGGGAAGATGTTAGCTAATAAATTTAAAAACAAAACTTTGAAGGCTAAAATACCCTATATTTTTAAACCATCTGGGGATAAAATCTTAAACCCACAGGGGATAGCTGAAGCCTTTGCTGAATATTATGGTCATTTATACAATTTAAACAAAGATCCTCTCACCAAACAACCTACGCAGCAACTTATAGATGGCTTTCTAGATTCGGTCAATTTACCGTCGATCCCGAGTGACCAAATGACACTCCTTAATGCACAATTCACATTATCAGAGGTACAAAATGTCATTAAACAACTCAACATTAATAAATCTCCCGGACCAGACGGTCTAACAAACGAATATTATAAACAGTTCTCTCAGATTATAGCCCCTCACCTAGTATCAATGTTCAATCAGGCCACTATTTCAGGTCGTTTTCCTAAAGAAATGCTACAAGCACTAATAATTACCCTCCCGAAACCAGGTAAATCTCCTGATAGGCCCGAAAATTTTAGACCAATTTCTTTGCTAAATTGCGATTTGAAAATATATTCAAAAGTGTTGGCCAACAGGCTGGTCGATATCCTTCCTTCTCTAATCAATATTGATCAAGTAGGATTTATTAAAAATAGACAAACGGTAGATGGAACTAGAAGACTAATCAACATCCTTCACTATGCAGAAACGCATAACACCCCTTCTCTGCTCCTATCATTAGATGCAGAGAAGGCCTTTGATAGGATCCATTGGGGTTATCTAGAGTCGGTTCTGGATAAAATAGGAATAGTGGGCCCGTTTGGGAAAGCCATTTTAGCTCTATACTCCGGTCCTTCCGCCTCCGTATACTCAGCCGGATTTTTATCCTCACGCTTTGACATTACAAATGGAACTAGACAGGGATGTCCCATGTCCCCTTTAATTTTTGCGCTTTTAATGGAACCTCTGGCTGAGAAAATAAGGTCTTCTAGTTCAATTTCCGGAATCACAATAGGGAAAAAGGAACACCGTATAGGTCTGTTCGCGGATGATGTAATAATAATATGCTCTTCCCCAATCACATCCCTTCCAGAAATAAGTAAAGTTTTATCAGAATTTAGTAATGCGTCTTACTACAAAATAAACACTTCTAAGTCACAAATTCTGAATATGGGGCTTTCCCAGAAAATGGTAGCACAACTTAAAGCATCATTCCCCTTCAAATGGGTGGAAGACGCCCTGCCTTATCTAGGGGTTAATCTAACATTTCCAGTCTCAAAATTGTTTGACCAAAATTATATTCCTCTCCACAAGAAAATCATTGAGGACCTACATAACTATAAACACCACGGTGTTTCTTGGTTAGGTAGAATAGCTGCCATCAAAATGTTAACTCTTCCTAAGATTCTCTACACTTTTAGGAATGTTCCCATATTTGTGACAAACGCTTTCATAAATAAACTGCAATCCATCTTAATGAGATTCGTATGGGGGAAAACCAAATCAAGAGTTAAAGCAGATATTCTTTACAGACCCATGCGTGAGGGGGGATTGGGATGCCCCACTCTATTACAATACTATAGAGCCGCTATCCTCGACCAATTAAAATCGTTATGGTCACAGGATGCTTCTAAACACTGGGTTTCCATTGAATCATCTGTATTGGGAAGGCACTCATTAGCAATATCCCTATCTGCTTCCTCTTTATTTGGGAACCATATGAGGTCCACACATCCTACAATAAGGGCAATCACGGAGTTATGGCACCACCTAGTTATTAAACATAGCCTGTATTCTACGGATTATGAGAATTCTAGTACTGTACTACTGATGGCTCTCATTCCAGATCTTGACATCTCTACTTGGATGGCTAATGGATTACTCCACATGTCCGATTTATGGGAAAATGACATCCTGATACCCTTCCAAACTCTGGCCCAAATGTACAATATTCAGAAACATGACTTTTATAAATATCTACAAATTAGGCATGCACTGACATCCATACCCAAACCTCTCCCAACATCAGAATCCAAATTAAGCAAATGGTTAGCAAATAACTCATCCTCCAGAGGTAATATCTCCCAATGTTATAAATTTTTACTAAACTCCTTCCCAAATGACTTGCATATATACAAACAAAAGTGGGAACATGATCTTGAGGTCACTATATCTGAAGATCAATGGAACTCGGCCTTCTATGCTGTCTCATCGATCTCCAGATGTACTAACCATATTGAAACAGCCAGAAAACTCTTGTATAGATGGTACCTCACCCCGGAGAAACTTCATAAATTTTACGAAGAATCAAAAGAGTGTTGGAGATGTAGCAATACAGGCACTATGTTGCACATCTGGTGGAAGTGTCCACATATCCTGGAAGTGTGGAGAAAAATGGGTCGTTTTTTGTCAAATATATGTGGTTATCCAATTATCCTAGATGCCCCATTATGCTTGTTGGCAATTGGTGCCGACAAGTATGATCGCACTCACAGAGCAGTTATCCTACACACTATTATAGTGACTAGATTCAAAATAGCAAAATACTGGAAAACCAATAAAATCCCATCCTTGTCAGAAATTATTCAGGGAATAAACAACAACTGCTGGTTTGAATCTATGATCGCCTCTTCCTTAAATAAAAAAAGCTCATTTGACAACATGTGGGATGTTTGGACCTCCAGCCAGTATTGTAATGCGATACACTAGATTTATGGATATTCACACATACAAACCATATATTATTGTACAAAAATACCATTGAGACTCCCTGATGTATTCCCTTACATATTGTTTTATTGTTCATAATGATTTATTGTACACAAAGCTATGATATTGTACTGATACCTTTGTTATGTTAAGTTATGTAAATTTATTTCTATTTTTACTATGTTAAGTTTTGTAAGTAAGCTTAGTTCCTGCTTACTTGTATGTTCGATTTGAAAAACTCAATAAAAACAAATGTGATAAAAAAAAAAAAAAAGAAAAAATGGGACTCAATAAACACAATATATCTTCTGTGTGCTTCATATAAACATACCAATAACAAGGCCACATAACGTACCATAGGTGTTGATCAAAGAAAAAAAATGTGTCCCATATAAAGTGAATGTTATATTTGTCTCATTACATACTGCCCTAATTTGCTGTGTGTTCCTTCAGAATGGGGTTATCATATGGTGTTGATAGCATTAATCCCCTCTCTGGGGACAGAGAGCACACTGTGCTGTGTATGATTATCTTAGGTATCCACCGGTGCCTTCAATAATTAATGATCAGTGAAAAACGTTCTCATTGAAAGGAAGACATGGAGCATTGGAGTCCAACGCTGAAAATACTTAGTGATATACATAAGTAGTTGACCTGAAGAGCAACCCTAAATGACACATGCATTATTATTGCCATGATTTCACCCAATTAGGGTCAGTTTACACGTTGTATAAATATGGCAGTTTTTCCGCAATGGAAATCATTGCGGAAAACCCGCAGCAAATACAGTAGCAGCAAAGTGGATGAGATAAAACAAATCTCATCCAGACGTTGCGTAAATACAGAGCAGAAAAAACGCTCAGAAATTTACCTGCAGTGCAGAATTTTATTCCACAGCATGTCAATTGTATTTGCGAAAATGCTGCTTACTTGTTGCGTGTTTACCCCATTGAATTCAATGGGGAGGTAAATCCCGCAACAAATAGCAGTTGATGCTTTTTTATGACGGGTTCGCAGCGATTCCGCCGCAAAAAGCGCAGCTCAGAAAAAAAAACAACTCATACTTACCCAGAAGTCTGTGTTCCTCCCTCCAGCGCCAAGCTGTAGCGGCGGTCACATGGGATGAAACATTATTCCAGGAGGCCGGCCTGGATGACGCCAGAGGGCCGGCCTCCTGGGATGACGCTTCATCCCATGTGACCGCCGCTGCAGCCAATCACAGGCTGCAGCAGTCTCCTGGGAAAAAATATCATCCCAGGAGACTGGCCTGCTAGCATTCCGGGGCAAAAAACTGCACCACAGTTTGGTGCGCTTTTTTCGCCCAGAATTCCCTACGGCACACAGGGCAGATACGTTGCGTGCTTTTACACAGCATATCCGCCCCGTGTGAACTCGGCCTTAAAGTACATCTCTCATGAAGTACCATTAAAGGGTAAAACCAGTTCTATGCCTCTACTATATAGTTTCATATTGGGGGCTTGACACTGGTTTAGTTTATTTCCTGAAGTCATCAGCTAGGCAGTGAAGTGTGAGTCAATACCTCTTACATTGCTCTTGACCAATTGGCAAGACCAAATTGGTTGATTGGCTTAAGGTGGTATTACACGACCCGACAAGGGCCGTGTAAACAAGTGCTGATCAATGAGACAGCTCGTTGATCGGCGAACGTTTGCTCCTTTCACAAGGAACTAAAAGGGGGACAAGCGCTCATTACTCCGATCGCTCGTCCCCATTCATTTTTATCATGTCGGCAACATGTCTCCCTCTTTACACAGAGAGATGTGCTGCCGACAATAATAATAATTTTGGCATTCAAAACGATGCAATCAGGTCGATGAACGAGCGTTTGCTCTTTCATCGGCTGATCGTTGCCCTGTTTAGATAGGGCAATTATAGGAAACAAGCGTTCTGTGAACACTCGTTTGCCCGATAATTGGCTGGTGTAAAAGGGCATTTAGGGTAGGGTGGCATAGTGAGTAAGCCTTCACTGGTTTAGTACAACTTTCAGATCTCATGACAGGTATTCATTCTCTAGTCTAGATCAATATATATGTTGGTAGAATATAATAATGATCAATGATTCCTTGAGCATGGGCCATATAGATCAAAGAAATAGAATAGCGTATTAAGGAGTAATTCCAGCAAGAAATTATACTTTCCCTCATGAATTCTTCACAGATAGTAATATATATACACCGTAGATGGGGTCTTATGTATTGATCTTTTATATCACTGCCATTGCAAACCTTCTAAAGGATGTTTCAGACTGGAAACCAGGTAAAAATCATATTAAATGAGATGCAGCCTTAAGATATCCCAGAAAAGAGATTGGATCTTATCTATACCTGATCATTGGATCAACACCCCCTTACCTAGAGGTCAATACAATAATGATACTCTTGATTTCCATGAAACTATTATCATGAACTTATCTTGTATTAGAGTAGCATATTGAACAACAACATGTCTATTGCCCAGATTCACTGAAAGAATTGTAGTCTGTGGCCAACTAGAGTCTACTTAAGACAAGAGCTTCAACGCCCTTTCACAGCAAAATGTGATGGACACAAATGGACTCTGACCTTTGGAAAATGTCTAGTGGTCCAGCATGGCCAGTTTTCTCGTTTTGGTGGATACATTTATTATCGTAACATTCCGGACAAAATTGCCACACTTCTATACCTAGTAGTGGATCATAGGGGGTGGTGCATGACACAGTAATAAAAGTCCCCAGGGAAGAGAAGCTTTGAGATGCTCCACTACCTCAGGCCCTGAATTAGGCATAACCCATAAGTTTATGCTTAAGTATTTTGAGGATTCTATTAAGCTTACTATAATGACTATATAGTGACTATCAAAATAGTTACAGTGCTTAAAAGGGTATTCCTGAAAATGTACTACATGTTATTTGTATGTGTCCTGAAAGTCAGAAGTGAGTGTCTAAGATTTGGCAGCCCACTGATCTTAACAATGAACTGATCCTGTTCCAAAGTCTGAAACCTATAAGTGGTCTCTAATTAATATGTCATTAGCGAATTGTCTGGTTTAGGGCCTTTTAAGGAATCTTGAAGTAACTGAGGGGTGACCCCCATTCAGGACTCTCATCAATTAGTCACTGGAGATCAACTACAAAGAGCGCCACTCTATCTCTCTCACTCTCTCTCTCTCTCTCCCTCTCTCTTCTCTCTCCTCTCTCCTCTCTCTCTATTCTCTTATTTTCCATCTCTCTTCTCCCTCTCTCTTCTCTTTCTCTCTTTTTCCTCTCTCTCTTTCTCTCTCTTCTTTCTCTCTCCTCCCTATTCTCTATCTCTCTCTCCTCTCTCTATTCTCTCTCCATCTCTATTCTCTTTATGTGCTCTTCACTCTCTTCTCTCTCTCTCTCCTCTCTCTCTTCTCACTCTCCTCTCTCTATTTTCTCTCCCTCTCTTTTCCCTTTCTGTCTCTTTTCTTTCTCTTTCTCTCTCTCTCTATCTCTCCTCTCTCTCTATTCTTTCTCTTTTTTTCTTTTCTTTTTTTCTCTCTCTCTCTCTTTCTCTCTCTCTCTTCTTTCTCCTCCCTCTTCATTCTCTTTCGCTGGCCAAACAGCCCTATCCAAACAAGACACAAAGTAAAGCATTGGATGAAGATAAATCTCATTTTTACATAAATTGCAAACCTCATAGAAAAATATTCACTTCACTACCTATAGTGTTTTCCTAAACATTATACCTTTTTACACATGACTATCCAATAGCAGACTTGGATTGGCCCAACAGAGTACCAAACGATCTTCCAATAGGCCCAGGATCGGACACAATAATAAGCCCCTGAAGATAACCCCATTTGAAGATGAATTTTGAACCAATCACTTTCCACTAGTGTCTATTTCTCATTGGTTGATTTACAAATAGCCTATCTAACCTTATTGATGATATATCTTGTGTGTGCAATGAAAACAACAAAGTTTATGATGCATTTAAAAGTCAACATGCCTATATTCTATATAGATGAAGGGTAAAATAATTTCCACTTCTAGGCTTAATGAACCCCAGTCCGACACAATCTTAACCTCTAACAGTAGCACAACAACATCTCTCATTTAACAATAGTAACAGTACAATATAAGAGTATAACGATATATCTTGATATGTAACTATAGATTGCCAAATTGAATCTCCAGGTTCAAGATTTATAACAGATCTGATTGACTTATGATGGCATTTTAGGAATGGCAAATAGAATTATGAAAGTAGCAGAGAGAATTGTATTATTAGAGTTCAAATAGGCTAAATGATTAGAGGTGTGTCTGTCAACAGAGTGCTGACAGATTCTGCAAGCAACCAGCTAGTATCTCAATGCAGTTCTGGACTATGATATGAGATTTGTATGAAATAGGTGCTACTACATTTATGTAACTATTATGTAAAATATATGATTTAAAGTGATTATGCAATTTAAAAATTCACTTACATTTACTATAATGTAACAGTCAAATATTCTTCAGAGAATAGTGCAGCACACACAGTATATTACCATCACAATAATATAAGAAAGCATGGCACACATTGTAATTCCCAACTGCAATACATCTAGAATTGGAAGATATGGAATAATATAAACAGTGCTGTTTTGTAGAATTACTAGACTTTTATTTCTGTCTTTGTATTTTTTTCTGTGACCATTCTCAAATTGGAAAATTTCTGCAGGCGGTTTGCTAGGCAGTGATAACTTTGATTAAGATTTCCTATTGTGTCCAGCTGAAATATCAATGCAGACAATAACTCACCTGTAATGTACATTCTTTCCTAGAACCCGAGATATATTTTGAATATGATCCCAATAAAAGCCCTGCAATATTATTTAGTGCTAGCAAGATGTCTCGATCTGCCAGATCTACGTCTGTTTTTGCTGACAACTGAATTTATTTGGTGATTCATGGACATTCCTTGAACCAATAGGTTATTCAAGTACAATAGAAAGGATATTAGGAAGAGACTTTAGATAGCAAAACCAGTGGTGATGAATGATAATTTCTTACTCTCTTGCAAATTACTGGGAGGAAAAAAGATAAAAATGTGAATGTTGGGATATACAGAGAAATGAGATTCTTCACACATAATGCAAACACAAACCTTTTCTTAAGAACATAAATTGGAAGCCTGACAAGAAGATATCCACAAAAAACTGAAAGATAAAGAGCTTAATGGAATTTGGAAAGAAAGACAATAAGTATGACAATAAATATGCAGAACACTGCAATTAATGTGGAACTAAACTCTACAGGAAATAGTCTGATTTTCTGTAAAACAATTTGATCCGCATTAAACTATCTTTTATTGAATGTGGAAACAGATCTGCTTAAAGAGGCACTCCAGCATATATATTTTTTGTCTATATAGTGCAGTATAAGCTATTATTAAAGAATTATGTAGAGGCTCTTGTGTATGCCTTGCGTATACCTGTTTTAGTTGATGTGTCATTTATGGGTTGTGTGCCATCTTGGTTCCTTCTTTCCCCTTGATATGGCTCCCCAAATTTAGCCTACATTTCCCATTATGCCTCGGGCTTTGCAGAGGGGGCGGGATCTCATCACACTGCACTTACTCTGCTCTGAGTCCTAACTAAGTGTAGCAAGTGCTAGATCAGTGGCATAAAACTCCCGTCCTCACACAGCAGTCTCAGTGTATCCCATGCAATGCAGCTTCAGCCTGTCTCCTCTGCCTCCTGCTTGTGATAGGTTTCTCCATGTCTGTTTTACACATAAGGCAGTGGGAAGCAGCATTTCATAGAAATATACTGGACTCTCTGCACACAGAACTCATGCATGGTACAGACAGTTAGTGTGAGTCAGGGAAGTTTTGTAACTCTGCAGTTAATAATTGTATAGACTCACCTATTATATCACCGCACTATTGGTCCGTTTGATAGGGCAGAAATTATCTCTTCAGCAGCACCATGTGCCTGGGAACATAAAGTGAAACAATGGGGGGATCTGGGTGGGAAGGGGTCTCAGGGGCTGTCAGGAAGGATTTGATATGTGATGATGTAATCCTGTAGTTCACTGGAAGTCAGTCACACAGGATAAAATGTTACTCAGGGTAGCAAGGGTAAACAGGGACTCAGGGGCACCAAGGGTTAACAGGGACTCAAGGCTACAAGGGTTAACAGGGTATGGGAATGTGCAGGTGAGGAGCTGGAGAGAAAGGGTTACTTAGGGTGTATAGGGGAGAAGATACTCAGCGCTTCATGTGGTACAAGTTGGTGTGGTCTCTCAGGAAGGGCCATGAGGCAAAAGCAGGCCAGGAGGGAAGAGGAGACTCTTAGTGGAGCCAGGGAGCAGGAAAAAGAGAGAGAGTGTGGGGCCGTTGACCCTCTTATACCTTGTCCATGCACATCTGTGTGACATCACAGCTCATGCACGTGAAAGGGGGGGGCCTGGGCCTCATGGCTAACTCATGGAATACCATTATCTAGTAGGGGGGGATGGAAGGGCAGTTGGAACTTCCTGCTTCCTGGATTAGTTCACTGTTTATGGCTTCCATCCCCCAGGGTGTCTGATTACATGGTAGGGAGATGGATATACACCTTTCTGGAGGGACAAATAAATATATATATATATATATATATATATATATATATATATATATATATATATATATCTACATTAACGTGTACATAGATATAAATATATAAAACACTTCCCTTTACACACTCCATATCCAAGTCATGGACAGCAACCTGGATTATAGTAGTTTATTTCAGGATTACCCATAACAGACAGGCTTCTTGAGCCTAATGGGAAATCCAACATTAGTGGAATGAGAGAGGAGCCTGCATGGCCTATTGCAGTCATGATGCCTGCTAAGATGTAGAGGTGGGCTTATTTGGTGGAAAGTAGGATCTATGACTAACATAGGACAGGACTGACTATAAGGGATGATGTGTCATGTGACAAAATGAGCAAGGACATAAAAATAAAACCATAAAAGAACTGGCAAAAATAAAGAAACAGTTGCCTTCCCAGGTACTTGGTTCCTCCCAGGACTTTCACAGTTACTGTATTTCCGATCACAATCGAGTGGAAAGTGTAATACTAAACATTATAACGGCGGCAGAGTCATCAGTAAGTTGTACCAAATCAGACTAATGCCCTGGTCCCAATATTCGTTAAGAACCCTTAGAGGATGTGACCATTAACCACAACAGATGTCTTTCCGCTCCATTGTCATCAATTACCAATATTTTGTCACACTGTAAAATCTTAAGCTTGGACATACACAATATACTTGCTTGGCGGACAGCTATCTACACTAATAACATGCATGGACATCTCAGACAAGTTCATATTTTGTTCAATCGGGAGAGGGATATAGGGCTCTCCTAGACCCTTCTTGCAAAGACTTATCTCCAATGGAAACAAAGAATCGGTATGCCTCCTTCTCTCGAAATCTGCAATCGAGTGACACATAACTTATGCAGATTGCCAGTATTTTATGTAATACAGTAATAATTTGGTAGTAGTTATAATATATCTAAAGCCAGCACGGCATTACATCAAATCACAAATATGTTCTAATTTCTAACAACCATTGAGATAGAAATATAAGTGTCTGGTAAAAACAGTATTTGACTTGAATCTATATCTCATATTAAAATATACAGTACTGTTACAATAAAAGGTCACAGCTTGGACAGTGGCTAACATGGTAGATAACAAATTGGATAAACGTAATGAAGATTATCCAATCCATTTAATTAAAATTGGTCCCTATGACTGTGTACTCTCACACAGCACTCTTTCGGCCCACAGGAGTGCCCCTTCCCATCTAATTTATCCCTCCATTTTATTCTGTTTCTGTCTTATCTGTGTTAATAACTTATGCCATAGCTTTAATGCCATATTTGCAAGTAGCCATTCATAAAACTGTCAGTATAGTAACTATACAACTAACATAGTCCTTTATACTATATATGTTTTCAAGGAAATTAAGGGGTTATTTGAATGAAGACGCCTTTTTTCAAAGATAGTTGATCTCCACGGTTGTGGCTCATGGAACCACTGAAGATCAACTGATATCGTTTGGTCATACATTTTTCCAGCAGCGACCCCAGCAGAGGAAATTTAGTATTACATGCCAGCGTTTTAAATGAAAGGCCTCCATGGGGGCTACCAAGCGAGGGATTGCCAGTTGTCTTACTATTTGACAATGTTGACATTATGCACACAACTACAGCAGACAACAACGGCATACACAATCATAAGCAGTCATTGTTCATTCCTCTTTGACATGCATACTAGTCAGCATATGATAGATCTCCATTTCATAGAGTCAAGCATGCCCCTGTTGCTCATATTCGGGCAGCCATTTTTATGAAGTTCTCTCAGGACACTATCAAAACAACATTTTGTTGCAATTCTAACTAGTATAAATATATATCTGTGTTGTTAGTTTGTAAGTCGGACATCAAAGTAGAAATACAATATAACATATACCGTGAAACTGCCACTTGTGTTTTGAGAGATTGCAGCAGGTATAGCCAGTCACTCACATGCGCTAATATTTTTCTGGCATAAAGTAATAAAGTATTGATTTATTACATACACAGTTGAGTCACATTATTATGACCACCTCCTACTTTCGGCGTCGGCGGCTCGTAGCCCATGAAGGAAGTGATGTGC
This sequence comes from Rhinoderma darwinii, assembly GCF_050947455.1. NCBI lineage: Eukaryota > Metazoa > Chordata > Amphibia > Anura > Rhinodermatidae > Rhinoderma > Rhinoderma darwinii. The sequence goes on from NC_134692.1 coordinate 120,147,058, forward strand.
CGTGGGTATATAAGGTGTGCGATATTCTGTCTGAACACATATCACTCATTGTTGCCATGGGTAAAAGGGGAGATTTATCAGAGTTGCAAAACGGGATGATTATTGGCTTTCGGGCAAAGGGTGGCAGTATTTCTCAAACAGCGCAGTTTGTGAACTCTTTGCGTGCTGCTGTGGTGAAAGTGTATCGTGAGCAGACAAATGGCACCATTGGGAATAACGACGTGGAAACTGTAGAGCACCACGTGCCATTGATGTGGGAGGTAAAGATCGGCTACAAATTTGTGTGAGGGCCGAACGACACAATACAGTGGAGCAGCTCACCATAAAAAAAATCAACCAGGGGGCTACCAGATGTGTGTCTAAAAGAACAGTTCAGCGAACACTACTGCTTATGGGGCTTCGAAGCAGACGAATGGTCACTGCTCCTATGCTAACAAAGGTGAATCGGAACAAAAGGTTTCAATTTGCATGGCAGTATCGGATTTGGACCACCGACGAGGGTTGCCTTCTCCGATGAGTCACGTATTCTGCTTCATCGAACGGAAGGACGTTGGCGTGTCAGGCGAGAAACATCAGAGAACAAATACCCTGTAACCATTGCTGGAACAACACTGTGTATAAATGCATCGTTGCAGGTCACGTCCACCCATACATGCTGTTTATCTTCCCTGGCATAGATGGAGTCTTCTAGCAAGACAATGTGACATGTCACACGGCTTGAAATGTCTGAAAGTGGTTGGAAAAGCACGACAAAGACTTCCAAGTACTTCCCTGGCTTCCCAATTCCTCAGACTTGAACCCAATTGAGCATCTGTGGGACCACCTCGATCGTCTTGTTCGCTCTATGGATCTTCCCCTAAGCACCCTCCAGCAAATGTGGGATGCTCTGCAGTCTGCACGGCTTCAGATACCGGAGACAACCGACCAGCATCTTATTGAGTCACTCCCAGCCAGTCTAGCTGCTGTCCGTGCAGCACACGGCCATTACTCTGGATATTAGTCGGTGGTCATAATAATGTGACTCAACATTATTGGCTATTATCTAATACCATCTATTTCTGGATATTCCAATATCTATATTTATGTTGGAGATCCCATAATCTTCTACTTTACCATGTGAAGCCCTTAATATCCGGTATGTACTAATAATGTATCTCCAAATAATGCTCCCACCCTTCCCAAAGAACTGGTTGCCTTCACAGGGCCTTCATTTAGTTGGTCCCAGGATTTTCCTAATGATTTCTGATTACACTGGGTTCTGGAAAACAAGTCCAGCAAAACATAAAAAAATATCTTACAGTTTTGTGTATACCGCTCCTACGGAGACCTATGTGTCGCAATGGTAAGAGACTAAAAATTAACCTTGTGTAGTCTGATCCTGCAGTCATATTCTCGACTTCTTATTAACATATATTCAGTGTTTGTGGACTGTAACCATGGGGACACATAGGTCTGCATATGAGCTATAGCCACAAAACGGTATGGAACTTTTAGTCAAGATATTGCAATTTTAGATACACAGGAGCAATAAAACTATGTATGCAAAGATGTACATGCCCTTTAAGCTATTTGGTCGCCTTAAGCCTCCTTTGGCACTGGCCTGGAGACAAATGCAACTACTACTACTACACCACTTTGTGTAACCATATTCATAAAATCCTGCATACAAATTCTTGATAGTACATGCATTTTAAATATAATAATACAACCGTTACTATTGTGATTTGTTGTTGTTGTAGTTATTAATATTATCATCATAATTATTATAATTTTTATTATGAGAATTTTTTCTTTGCTTCTTATCCCTACATTAAGTCAAACCCATGTAAATCTAGAGACAAGCTTTCCAGCGTTAGAACACGTAGCTTGATTTTCCACGTTACCTAATTATCTTACACTCTCTACAGAAAATATTCCATTTAATTGGATTCTGCTTGTGAAAAAGCCAACTGAGTGTGATGCTTTTTTTTCTTACATAACTGATTTTAGACCAATCTTTCGGAACAGGACTTCTTACCAGCTTTGATGTATTGCTCTGCTGTTTATAGATTGATTATTTAATGTATGTAAGCCTCCTATAATCTAACATTGATAGCTAAAACCAGCCTTAACAGTCTGTAAACATTATCTTTATCAAGCCTGCGAGAAATACTGACTCTGTTGAGTTCAAATTGGCCCATATTGATTTTCCTTTGTCTGGAGATATATTATTAATTTGTGTCATTGCTATCTAAATTATCTTGTCTGGAGGTTACTAGTTCTTGCTATAATACATCTACTTAATACCTACATAAATACACAATGATTCTTATGTCTCAGTCAGACGGACATGGTTTAAGACAGCAGAAGAAAATCTATTTTAATAAGTGTGTTTACAGTACATGTATGTGTGTTGCCCTGTCTACATGGGATACTTCATCATGACAAGGGTCGGATTTACATACAGGCAGAGTAGGCCCGTTCCTATAGGCAGTCTTGCGTAAAGGTCACCTAGAAGAAGGAAATGAACATGTTTTTATATTTATTGAAATATAGACATATATTATTGGGGCCAATGCCGGGTATGGACAAGGGGAAGGCTGAAGGGACTTCCACCCGATTTCTGGAATAACTGCATTGAGACGGACATTCAGCATGAACACCTGAAGCACCTCCACTTCTAAGGAGCCACACATTCTGTGCCTATAGGCTCCCAAGTTGGAGTTTTGCCACGTTTTGCCCCTACCCAGAGAAAAAGAGTGACAGCGTGGATGCATATAGAGTCTTATATTTGGAATTAACATAAAGGGTCTCAGAGCACAGGTTAAAAGATTCAGCTCAGATTTTTGAGCAAAAGCATTTAAGAATTTAAGGCTGGTTTAAACGGGCAGAGTTCTGCCGATAGCGAGCACCGATCGCCAGTACATCAAGTCGATCGGCACTCGTTTAAAGGGCATTTTGCAAAGGCCGATGGAACTGTATAAGGACGAACGATCATTGATACGATCGTTTACATGGGCAAATGTGTTGCCAACATAGATGATTTTTATAGGCTGAATAAAAGATGCGATCAGTCGACACATATTTGTCGACTGATCAGTAACATGCAAATGTATACATATAATCTCATCACTTCTTATAAATTACACCGTCACATGGAAAGATATGCTGCACGATAAACTCACGAATCCCAAGTGCATCACAAAGTCTCTGCTGCTGCTCCGCTTCGATTTGACGTCTGTTACCGACGCTCGTTTTCCTCCACTTCCAGACTACGGATGCCTATATTGGTCAAACGACTTCAGAGGCAAAAGTCTTCCTGGATTCCCAATCGGCAATTACAGTGCGCAATATTGAGTGAGGACCAAATAAAGATTAAAAACCTGCTTCTTTATTTTACTTACATGATTTAAACTTGCATAACAGCATGTCACAAATAAAAACCGCTCATAGATGATGCAGAACGGTTTAGCCGCTCCGGATTTCTCAAGGGTACACATTAAGTAAGCAAAAATTTTGTTAAAAAGTAAAAAAACTCCTTGGTCTCGCCTCGCCGTTCAAATAATCAGCATAAAACCTCTGATATACTTAGTTTCCAATAAAGCAGTTCAAGTCTAACTCCATGGGTAACCCCTTAGGGGTCATAGTGTTGACTGTTTATATATACTTATTTCCCTACTCTCCAATTTTTATTTGGAGAAGGATTTTTATTATATTGCAAAGCATAATGGGCTGACCTACTATGTTAGCGAACAGACTTGCTGATATTGTTTAGGTGTTCATTAAGCCTTGTTTTCATGCAGTACGGCCAACGTACCGCAATCCACAGCTGTATTCTAAAAGATACACTACGTTAATACTCTTACCGTCTATCATTTCTTTTATTTCATACTGTTTCCCATTATCTGATTTAGAGCAAAAAGATACCTACTTTCCTAATATTAATGTTTTACAAGTGTTACAACTTCTACAAGATAAAAAATTATTTCATCCCATACTTTGTTTCTTTTGTTGCCTTTCCAAAAGAACTAGTCACCAAACAGTCCTTTAATCGTTCTGGACTTCCTATAAACTACACATGGTTTATCGTAAATATGTCACCCTAATATAATATATGTGTATAGTGTATCGTGTTGCTATGGTGCAATAACTAGACCTCCAGCAGTTCAATAGATCTATAATGTGTCATTAAATTTCTCAGCCTCAAATGATTAGAGGACTATGCTAATCCTTTCCCAGTCTACACAGCAAAGCAGAAAAGTGAGCTGCAATAAACAGGAAATGTCAACCTATTGTGTGTCCTGTAGTGACTAGTGTGAAAACGGCAATATTTCTGAGTTTTTGCTATATTGATAGTCACTAGAGAAGAGCAAATTTTGTGACATTTGTTTCGGGTCCAATTTGGTCGAATCGGTTGTCAAATTCGATTGTCTGAATAAACTAGTTGCGAATTGAAAGTATCCCAATGGCCCTGTAAAGTCGTGTATGACACTCTGAGGTCTTCTAGGACTGTATCCAAGCCTATTCAAGCTCTCTAACACCAGGACAGGATGTCAAAGGGACAGCAACATATATGGCTATGGCCTTATGGATGGTAGCCAGTGATAACAAACAGCCTGTTTAAAATCACACTGCACTGACGGATTTTTTATGCTTTTTCAAATTGAAAAAAAACAGTAAAAAAAATTATCCCCTTTTGATGCCTGCCGGTGTTTATACACACACGGTGGTATCGGAAGAAGAAATTGCCTTTTAACAAGCAGTCCAAACATTTTTTGGGAGTAGCAACAGGTTTTAAAGAGAAAAAAATATATATCGATAGATAGATAGATAGATAGATAGATAGATAGATAGATAGATAGATAGATAGATAGATAGATAGATAGATAGATAGATAGATAGATAGGTAGATAGATAGATAGCAGGGCCGGCCTTAGGACGCCCGCGCCAGGCCCCCCCCCCCCCATGCTACAGCGGTAGTGACAGCACTATAGCAGAGCAGGGAGGTATCTCCCTGCTCTGCTATCTACTAACGCCTCTGTAGCTCCCTGAAGGAGCGGAATCCCCGTGTGGCCGGGGATTCCGCTCCTGGAGCGCTCCGCTTGATGTCTCTGTCCACATCAGGGGAAAATCCCCGTCCACAGCGTTGCAGACACTATTTTAATAATCCCTGTGCAAAGACATCACTGTATATTATCTTTCTATCAGGACATCAGTGTGTTAATTATTCCTGTTCTATGACATTACTGTGTTAATTATCCATGTACTGTGACATCACTGTGTTTTTTATTCCAGTATTGTGGAATCTCTGTTTTTCCTATCTGTGTATTGTGATATCACTGTATTTACAATCTCTGTATTATGACATCACTGTAATTATCCCTGTATTGTGACATCATTGTGTTTATTATCCCACTACTAACAAATCACTGTGTTTTTTACTCCAGTATTGTGGAATCTCTGTTTTTCCTATCTGTGTATTGTGATATCACTGTATTTACAATCTCTGTATTATGACATCACTGTAATTATCCCTGTATTGTGACATCATTGTGTTTATTATCCCACTACTAACAAATCACTGTGTTTATTACCTGTGTATTGTAACATCACTGTATTTATTCTTTGTCATGTGACATCACTATGTTTGTTAGCCTTGTACTGTAATATCATTATGTTTATTATCTCTGTAAAGCAAGATCACTTTGTTTTTATTCTTGTTCTTTGACATCACTGTGTTATTATACCTGTGGTGGGATATCATTGTTTGCATTGTCCATTGTTTGCGACATAACTGTAGGAATTACTCTTGTGTGGTGACATCACTGTGTGTAGTTTCTGGGATGTCAGTGTATGTAGCACTGTGTTTCCAATTGCATCTGGGAATTTTTGCCTGACGATTCCAACAGTTCCACTGCTTCATAAGAGGATGCCAGTGCTATACATTGCATACAAAGTTGCGGTACGTGTTATAGATTTTGCATCAGGGCCTAGGACCTCCAATTTATGTAATGTTATGAGTTTCAATGTGCGTTCTACTGTGGTGGTACTGCAGGGAAGCTGGGCACTTGTGCTTGGTTCCCTCATGGATTGCTGCTGATCGCTATTGCTGCTGATCGCTATGGATTCTAGTAGGGGGACACCATGTGATCAACACCATGTGATCAACTTATCGTTGTGTGACCCTTCAAACAAAAAGACTAGAACCACTTAAACTAGTGGGCACAATTACATCCACAATTTAGCTACCTGAAGTGCCAGCCAGGGGGCCTGGAAGAAGTGAGCCCCACCCCACTGACTTTTTAGAAGAAGGAAGAGTCCTCTCAGTCAGACAGAAGCTTTGTTCATGTGACACTTATATGTAAGCAAGTTTAATCAATAATAAAAACTGATGTCGCTTTTTTTTTAATTTTTCCCCCCCAAAAAATTTTTGTATCAAAATTATTTCCACTTTATTTATGACTTTTATTTATTTCTAATTTATACCTTTCAATGAAAAGCTGAGGTAGCAGAAAAAAATCAAAAGGGACACTAAAGACAATTACTGATATTAAGAGTCAGACCTCAAAGTAAAAGCTTGGCAAGGCATTATAATACATGAAGTCCAAAGAATGTAACAGGATTTACCGAGAAAGGTGAGATGAGGTCACTAACATACCAGCAAAATAATCAAACAGCCGCACATCATGCCCAGAAAACAGGAACATAAATGAGCACAATGAGGCACAACAAAGTGTACAGTTCAGAGGAGGACAAGAGTGCAAGTCAAGGCCTGGCTGTCTATTGTACCGTCTATAATCAGAGAAAGGCTGGAATCACACATGCACTTTTTGTGGAACTTTTTGACACAGTATTTTTTGCCAAAATCAGAAGTGGATAAAAAATTGAGGCAAAGTATAAGGCTACATGCACATGTTGTGGAATTTGATGTGGAAAATCTGCATAAAAATCCAGGTTATTCCGCAGGTAATATCCGCACTTAATATTGCAGTGTTTTTTATGCGTTTTTGGGCTTATTCAGACGAACGAGATATACGTCCGTGCAAAGCGCATTATTTTCACGCGCGTCGCACGGACCTATATTAGTCTATGGGGCCGTGCAAACATGTGCGTGATTTTTACTCAGCGTGAGTCCGCTGAAAAAAAGTCACGACATGTCCGTTCTTTGGGCGTTTTTCGGCACATCACGCACCCATTGAAGTCAATGGGTGCGTGAAAACCACGCATGCCACACGGAAGCACTTTCGTGCGACCAGCGCAATTCGCGCAACAGCTGTGAAAAGGATGAATGAAAACAGAAAAGCACCACGTGCTTTTCTGTTTACAAACATCCAAACGGAGTGTCATAATGATGGCGGCTGCGTGAAAATCACGCAGCCGCGCATCATACGGGGCTGTCACACGGAGCTGTCAAGTGCCTTTTGCGCACACGCTCGTGTGAACCCGGCCTTTAGGTGTGGATTTTACATTTTGATGCAGAAACAATTGCCAATATTCTGCTGCGGATTTTAGTGTGTTTTTTTATTAACTTTTCACAGACGGAAACGCAAGATAAATTGACATGCTGCGTATTTTAAAATCCGCAAGGCAGGTCAATTTGCTGTCAAATTCTGCAAGCTATAGATGAGATTACTTCAAATCTCATTTACTTTGCTGGTATTATATTATGCTACGGATTTTCCACAGGAAATCAGCTCATAATACGTATCGTGGGAATGTAGCCTAAAGGAAAGATTAATGGCTCTTATATACAGGCCAATGATTGGGCAAACAAGCATTTACATGTACACTCGTTCCCGATCATTGTCCTGTGTAAATCGGGCAACAATCACCCAATGAATGAACAAACGCTCATTCATCAGCTGATCGTATAGTTTATGATGCACTAAATATAGTCGTTATTGGCAAGACATCCCCCTGTGTAAACAACGAGATGTGCTGCCGAAATGATGAAAATGTATGGTGACGAACAATCGTAGTAACAGTCAATCGTCCCCATACATAACCAATCATTGCTCCTTGTGAAAGGAGCAAACGAGCGCCAAACAATGAGCTGTCTCGTTGATTGGCACACATTTTGACGGCCCATATTGGCCGGTGTAAAAGGACCTTAATACCCCCTCCTGTGTTTTGCTAATAAAAGAAATAAATAAACTGACACAAAAATGACATGTATGATTCCAGCCTAAACTAAGAGATAGTACCCATGAGGATCACAGGCACAACCTAAATCCAGGATCACACACGCAGTTTTGGTTTGCAGTTTTTGGCTCCGTTTTTTTTAGCCAAAGCTAGAAGTGGTTTCAAAAGGAAGGAAATGTATAAATAGAGACTAATGCATCTTCATCCTTTTGTGTCCATTCCTTTGTTTGACTAAAAAACAGAGCCAACATCTGCACCAAAAACTGCGTGTGTGTGATCCCGGCCTCAGGCCGGATTCACACGAGTGTGTGCATTTTGCGCACGCAAAAAACGCGGCGTTTTGCGTGCGCAAAAGGCACTTAACAGCTCCGTGTGTCAGCCCCGTATGATGCGCGGCTGCGTGATTTTCGCGCAGCCGCCATCATTATGACACTCCGTTTGGATGTTTGTAAACAGAAAAGCACGTGGTGCTTTTCTGTTTTCATTCATAGTTTTACAGCTGTTGCGCGAATCCCGCTCGTCCCACGGAAGTGCTTCCGTGTGGTGCGCGTGATTTTCATGCACCCATTGACTTCAATGGGTGCGTGATGCGTGAAATACGTAAAAAGAACGGACATGTCGTGAGTTTTTCACAGCGGACTCACGCTGCATAAAAATCACGCAACTGTCTGCACGGCCCCATAGACTAATATAGGTCCGATTGACGCGTGTGAAAATCACCCGCGTTGCACGGATGTATATCCCGTTCGTCTGAATAAGCACTTAGGGTGATTTCACATGTCCTTTTTTTATGCCGTTTTTGGAGCTAATGAGGTGTGGATTGTCCAACCTCTACAATGACAATGTGTACATAAATTCTCCAAAGTCAGAGAATTAGGTTTCGTAAAAGCCTTTAATAGAAAAAGAAATGAGCTAATTTGAACGGTGAGATTATGTTAATTGATTGGTATATTTCTTTCTAAAAAAGCGGACATTTCAGTCAAGATGGTAAAGAAAACTTCAGAAAGGTTTAATTGCAGCTGGCCGTTACTATGGCTGATAAACATAAGACATCTACATGATTTGCAAAGCAAATAGAGAACATCGGGGAGTGATGTCGGCTTGTAAAAACGGCTCTCAGCACTTCATTTGAAAGATTCAATTACTTTCTCAGATGTTCTGTATACCTGGTGGCAAAAAAAATTTGTGAACCATTTAGATACCCAGGGCTGGTTTTAGGAGGTGGTAAACTTGGTGACTGCCCATATCTTAGGGACCCCCAGGAGCAACCTATATTTACCATTTTCCCCTTCGTTACACTTGTCCACCAGAGAATCTACAATTTAGGCTGAGTTCACATCTGCGTCGGGCTTCCGTTTATGGGTTCCGTCAAACCAATTTCATATTCCTCCTATGTACATCAAAAGTAAAAAAATCAAACAACTTTGCAATTAGTATTGCTTAAAAATTTTCCTACAGTTTTGTATCTCCAGTTCTTATGCTAACCTATGTGTCACCATGGTTAAAAACCCAAAAATATATTTTGATCCTCCATACTCCCTTACAATCTGCCCACTACTTCTTGTTCACTTACCGAATATACATTAGCACCCATAACTGCATAATCTGACTACGAGGTGTATGTTTATAGTCTATTACCATGAAAACACATAGGTCTGCATAGGGGCTGTATACACAAACAGTAGAATATTGTTAATACGGATTAATATAGATGCATTGGAGCTTTTAAAAAAGCTATCGGAACGGTAGACATAGCATTCGGTTAAAGTAGATAAAAACCTTCATATGGCCAGTGGTCAGGTTTACTACTGAGGTTAGCACTTGGCAAGATCGGGCCGGGGTCCGACACAGTACGCCAATGCTGTGCTGTAACATGCTGTGCTGCTCACAACACATCTCTCATGCTCGGAGGAAGCCTGTATATATTTAATTCAGTTCTTGGCTCTCCTTTCACGTCGTCTCCGCTCAGGACCTGCTGTGTGGGAGGCAGAAACACTTGTAAAGTCTAGCACAGACTCCGCTGCTTCCAGTGTGTGTTTTATCTCAGTCTAATGCCTCAATATTATTATTCTTATTCTTATTTTAGTTTTTATTATTAATGTTATTCATATGCATAATGCATTGATCTACAGAGCTATACCACGAAATTATAGATACAAAAAAACGATGAAAAGTTAAAGACAAACACATTTTGTAACAATAGTCTTTATTAACTAAACATTGCAGAAGAGTAAGTAACATTTTTGGTTATTTGATATACCTGTAAAAATCTGTACCATACAGATATCACGTTAGTTATCAAGATCGGTAAATGGTATAAAAAAACTGGTAGAATTGCTTTTTTTTCCGCATTTCTCCCATTATATATGTTAAAATAAATAAAACGCTTACTGTACTTATGTGTATGACGAAATGGTGCCTAAAAAAAACGACCACTCATTTTGCAAAAAATAAAAGGACTTCATGAAGCAGCGTCTACGTAAAAATAAAAAACTTATGGCCTGTCAGCGGCAGTCACATGGGATAAAGCGACATCCCAGGAGGCCGGCTCTCTGACGTCATCCAGGCCGGCCTCTTGGGATGACGTTTCATCCCATGTGACTGCCGCTACAGCCTGTGATTGGCTGCAACGGTCACATGGGATGAAGCGTCATCCCAGGAGGCCAGCCTGAACAAAGAAACACAGACGCCTGGGTTAGCATAAGATTTTTTTTTTCTGAGGTGCGTTTTTTGCGTCAGAAAAGCTGTGAACCCGCCGCAAAAAAACTGCTATTTGTTGCGGATTTTACCTCCCCATTGAATTCAATGGGGAAAACCTGCAACAAGTAAGCAACGCTTACACAAATACAATTGACATGCTGTGGAATAAAAGCGTTTTTTTCCGCTTAGTATTTACGCAGCGTGTGGATGAGATTTGTTTTATCTCATCCACTTTGTTGCTACTGTATTTGCTGTGGATTTTCCGCAACTAGATCTGTTGCGGAAAATCTGCAGTATTTACGCAACATGTGAACTGACCCGGCGACCGCTGTGACTCTATTTCCCAAGCTCCCACATAAACCTGGAGCCTGACCTGGTCAGGACATTTCAAAGCACTTTCTGTAACTTTCTTAGTTCTGTATAAAGATTCCTAACTTATAACTATTGCTCAAATTAGATAAATGCAGCGTTTTGCATTCAGCAGACCATCTGTCCATTAAATCTGTCCGGCTGCACGTGTTTGGAGAAATTAAAAAAATACTGAGCTGGTTCCACTTCATCCATATTCTGAATATAACAACAGCCAGTTTCCTATTGTACATCTTCCAAACCTGTGTGAGTAACTCCAAGCCAGCTGGAAACCCAACTCATGGTTACCTATCAGTAAAATGACAAGCAGGTCCCCTCCGGGAAATACGTTTTAATATTGTTATTCCGTTCTTTACTTTTAGAAACCATCTGGGTTCCTGAAGCAAAAAAGAACCAGTCTTATACTGAAACCCATTACAATGTAGCGTGGAGGCCTCCAAAAGCCAAATCATTCCAATAGTTATTATGATTGTGCCAAGCTCTGAGCTAATGTCCTACAAAAGAGATTTCTTGAATGAGAATTCATTATTACAAGCTGTCCTGTGTACATCTCCGCCAGCAGCTATAGAACATAAAATCTTATATAATTATGACTTTTTTTTTTCGAATTTAGAAACATTAATTACTTAATTCTGGTGCATTAATGCATTTTCCAATAGTATTTCTTCAGATGAGATACAAACAATGTACAAAAATACGTAGTTTTGTGTTTCTTGTTCCTACAGATAACCTGCCTTGAATAAAAATGCAGATCGAGAAAGACTTCTTTACATGACTGGCCTAAGTAGAGTCATGTGTTATTTAATGTAGCGCCCATGGCCGCGGGCCGTCGGGTTCACTCACCTCCCAACGCCCGCAGCCATGGATCTGTGAGCGCTGGCCTCCGTCTCCCTCCTAGGAGATGCCAGCGCTCACTTCCGCTCCGTCCGGCTAGGTCCCGTAGGGTGCGCGCGCACGCTCGCGCACGCTCTTAAAGGGCCAGCGCGCGCACATGAAAACAATGATCATTAACTTACATGATTTCCTGCTCTATAAGAATGCCCCAGCCCTTCTGATCCTTGCCTGAGCGTTGTTAGTCTTTCCCAGTCTGTCTCGCAAATGGTCCCTTAGTGTCTCCCGTTCCAGCTGTTACCCGTGCCCTGTTACCGTTCCTGTATTCCGCATTGTTCCTGTGCCTACCCGTGTTCAAGTGTCATCTGCCACGTCAAGTGCCATCTGCCACGTCAAGTGCCATCTGCCACGTCAAGTGTCATCTGCCACGTCAAGGGCCATCTGCCACGTCAAGTGCCATCTGCCACGTCAAGTGTCTTCTGCCACGTCAAGTGCCATCTGCTCATCGAATACTGCCCGCCACGTCTGGCGCCACTTTCCGCACCTGCCTCCATCCGTGCTGAAGCCACAGCCACCGCCCGGACTATTTCAGGTACCTAAGCATTACTGTCTGCCATCTTACTTTCACATAGACTGTGACCTGGTCAGCTGCCTCCCCGCTACGGCGGAGCGGCCTAGTGGGTCCACAAACCCAGTGTCCGTGACATTTAAACCTTTTACTCCTATTCACCCCTTTTCTGGCCCACCACCCAATAACGACACGTGACAACCGAGGTTGGATATGAAATGGCCACAGCAGCCGTTTATTTATTTACATTATTTTAAATGCAATTTAATCCGAAACATTCGGATAACTCTTTTTGGAATTCAACCGGAGAATTCCTCCTCTAATTCACATGACCCAACATGGGTCAGAATCAGAATTAACAATCAACATTTTTAATACTTTAACAGAGCAGGGGAAGTCCTTGAAGCCATTTTAAAACCGGATTTCCTTTAAGTTAGCCATCTGCAAACCACCACCAACTCTTTACCTCCAGCCGTAAACCAGCTCGGAGGCACCGCTCACCTCTGCAGATGGCTCTAACCACCAGAAGACCACTTCAAAGGGATAACACCCTATGAAGTCTTCAAATGATATACCTTTTTGGGGGACGCATACCCCCGATGCGACCCCCCCACCATTTTGTACTGACCAACCTCAAGGACTCCCCCCGCCAGCTGCCATGACATCCGAACCTGCTCCAAAGAAAATGAGAAACACAAGTTATGTAATCATACATCATAAAATAAAATAAACAAAGCTCACAACAACCCCAATCCCAAAGCTAACCCCTAACTTAGGGCGGAAGGGTGGGAGCTAAATTTCTACCTGTTGTTCCTCCCATTGCTTCCGGCTCAATGCCGAAAACAGCGGGAGGAACAGATACCTCCCCCCTGTCCCCTCCCCTATACGTCTCCTCCTTTCCCCCACCAACTATCTCCTCTCCTATTGGCTCCCTCTCCCTCCTATGGTAGTCATGGAGGCTTTCCCTTAAGCCCTCCGCGCTGCCGTCCAGCCTCTTCTATAAGAGCAGTTAATACATGACATGATCTACCAGATGTTCTTTAGGTTACCGTATTTTTCGGACTAAAAGATGCAGTTTTTAGCAAGAATAAATCCTGCTAAAAAGTCCATGCGTCTTATAGTCGGCAGCGCCGGGCCCCCTGACCGCTTATTACTTAACCCCTTCCCGACCCATGATGTACCGGCACATCATGGAGCGGGGAGGGGATGATGTTTGTAGCAGGCTCAGGCGCTGAGCCTGCCCCATACACTGCAGTTGTCAGCTGTGTTTTACAACGGACACACTGCTCTGACTGCCAGGAACAGTGATGGTGCTGTTCCTGGCCATTTAACTAGTTAAATGCCGCAGTCAATAGCGACCACGGCATTTATAAGGGTCTTATGAAGGACATTTATGACATATCCACAGCATATTGTCAAGCCATGGCTTGGCTTGACAGTGTGCACCGCACCAGACTCGGGACTTGTGATGCTTCAAAATCTTTTACTTTGCGTCATATCCACAGCATATGTCATAAATGTTAGATAGATTCGGGTTCCACCTCTGGGACCCACTCCTATCTCTAGAATGGGGCCCCTAAACCAGGGGCATGTGCCCCGGGCGCAACCCGGAGGATAGGGAAGGGGGGCGCCGAAGAGCAGCTGATCGCTGCTGACAGGTGCCCCGTATGTCGGACACCTGCAGCAGCTTAGGAAGAGCCAGGACATTACGGCGTTCTGACTGGGGTCTGTGACGACCAGGGAGTGGACCAGTCCAGTCACCTGACCTCACGTCAGTGACACGAGGTCAGATGACTCAGGTCAGGGGACAGGTCCACTCCCGTGCTGCAGCCTCCCTGCATCTGCCTCTACTCTGTGCTCTGTGCTCTGTGCTCTGCCGAGAAGTAGAGAGGAAGCTCCGCCCACAGCCTGTCCTGACCTGTCAGCAAGGAGACATGGTGAGTGTGTGTGTAGTGTGTAATGTGTGTCTCTATGTTTGTATGTGTATATGTTACAGTGTGTGTCTGTGTGTGTGTGTAATGTGTGTCTCTGTGTTTGTATGTGTATATGTTACAGTGTGTGTGTGTGTGTGTATGTGTGTGTGTCTGTCTGTCTGTCTGTCTGTCTCTGTCTGTCTGTTTGTCTGTCTCTGTCTGTGTCTGTGTCTTTGCATGTGTTTGTCTCTTACATCTACTACATTATCTGTACTCAGAGAGTTATCTCTGTGTTATCTGTGGTGTTACATAGGACTGCAGGTAACATCTACTACATTATCTGTACTGTGTGCTAAATTACAATCTCAGCTCTGCTACACAGTACAGATAATGTAGTAGATGTTACCTTCAGTCCTATGTAACACCACAGATAACACAGTGATAACTCTCTGAGTACAGATAATGTAGTAGATGTTACCTGCAGTCCTATGTAACACCACTGATAACACAGTGATATCTCTCTGAGTACAGATAATGTAGTAGTGTTACCTGCAGTCCTATGTAACACCACAGATAATACAGTGATAACGCTCTGAGTACAGATAATGTAGTAGATGTTATCTGCAGTCCTATGTAACACCGCAGATAACACATTGTAGCAGAGCTGAGATTGTAATTTAGCACAATGTGTTATCTGTGTTTGTATGTGTATATGTTACAGTGTGTGTGTAGTGTGTAATGTGTGTCTCTGTGTTTGTATGTGTATATGTTACAGTGTGTGTGTGTGTGTGTGTGTGTGTGTGTGTGTGTGTGTGTGTGTGTGTGTGTGTGTGTGTGTGTGTGTGTCTGTCTGTCTGTCTGTCTCTGTCTGTCTCTGTCTGTGTCTGTGTCTGTCTGTGTCTCTGCATGTGTTTGTCTCTCTTACATCTAATACATTATCTGTACTCAGAGAGTTATCTCTGTGTTATCTGTGGTGTTGCATAGGACTGCAGGTAACATCTACTACATTATCTGTACTGTGTGCTAAATTACAATCTCAGCTCTGCTACACAGTACAGATAACGTAGTAGATGTTACCTGCAGTCCTATGTAACACCACAGATAACACAGTGATAACTCTCTGAGTACAGATAATGTAGTAGATGTTACCTGCAGTCCTATGTAACACCACAGATAACACAGTGATAACTCTCTGAGTACAGATAATGTAGTAGTGTTACCTGCAGTCCTATGTAACACCACAGATAACAAAGGTATAACTCTCTGAGTACAGATAATGTAGTAGTGTTACCTGCAGTCCTATGTAACACCATAGATAATACAGTGATAACTCTCTGAGTACAGATAATGTAGTAGATTGCATCAGCCCTGCTCCCTATGAGGTTTGCCTCCTGCGAAAATGGGACCATTGGATGATAATTGCATAAAGTCTAATTCTCAAATGTCTCGCTATGACCAATTGCCCACACAGGTGGCACAATTACTTACCTTTACTACAAGAAACTGAAGGCTCAGGTTATTATTAGCAAATTTTCAATATGCTTTCAATTAGCAGTAATTTGTGCTCCAGAGCTGCTCTTCTCATCTGACGTCCTCATCAACAGGTACACTATATGCACAAAAGTATTGAGACACACCTCTTAATAATTAAATTCAGGTTATAAAGAGCTCATTGAATTCCAGCGTGCTCCTGTAATAGGAAGCCACCGTTGAAATAAGTCAGTTCGTGAAATTTATTCCCTCCTGGATATTCCACGATTAACTGTGAGTGGCATTATTGCAAAGTTAAAGCGTTTAGGAACCACAGCAACTCAGCCACAAAGTGGCAGACAACATACATTTACAGAGCTGGGTCGCAGAGTACTGAGGCGCATAGTGCATAAAAGTCACTAACCCTCTGCTGACTCAATAACTGCAAAGATCCAAAACCTGCTCTGGCATTCACATCAGCACAAAAACTGTGCGCCAGGAGCTTCATGGCATGGGTTTCCATGACTGAGCAGCTGCATGCCAGCCTTACATCACCAAGCACAATGCCAAGGGTCGGATGGAGTGGTGTAAAGCCACCGCCACTGGACTCTGGAACAGTGCAAACGTGTTCTGTGATGTAATGAATCACCATTCTCTATCTGGCAGTCTGATGGGTTTGGTAAATGCCAGGACAATGTTACCTGCCTGACTGCATTGTGCCAACTTTAAAGTTTGGTGAGGAGGGATAATGATAAGGGGTTGTTTTTCAGGGTTTGGCTCAAGTCCCTTAGTTACGGTAAACGGAAATCTTAATGATTCGTCATATTAAGACATTTTGGAAATATTGTATGTTTCCAACTTTGTGGGAACAGCTTGGGTAAGGCATTTTGTCGGTTCCAGCATGAATATGCCCCAGTGCACAAAGCAAGGTCCATAAAGACATGGTTGGGTGAGTTTGGTGTAGAAGAACTTGACTGGACTGCACAGAGCCCTGACCTCAACACCATCAAACACCTTTGGGATAAACTAGAACGGAGATTGCAAGCCTGCTCCTCTCGTCCAACATCTGTGTCTGACCTCACAAATGCTCTTCTGGATGAACGGGCGAAAATTCCCATAGACACACTCCAAAAAACCTTCCCATAAGAGTGGAAGCTGTTTTAGCTGCAAAGGGGGGACCAACTCCATATTAATGTCTACGAATATAGAATGGGTTGTTATAAAAGCTCCTGCAGGTGTAATGTGCAGGTGTCCCAATACTTTTTTCCATATAGCGTGTATACACAATATATATATATATATATATATATATATATATATATATATATATATATATATACCCTGAGACACAACTCTGAAACAAATTTTGAGATAGCTAGAGATATTATGCTCAATCAATTATATGCCTTAGTTTTTCAATCTTAAGAAAGATGTGATCCATAAAATCTAATAGGAATGATATTGTGAACAGCAGATTTTGTCTCTCATTTCCAGGAAGTTGGGAACAGGTCAACTGGGACTATGCACAGAACATCATTTATACTTGATGTTTTTATAAAGAAACCCCAGGGGCTTGCCTGGCGGTAGACAGCGTGTGATGGACAGCCTGGTGACAAGCCCAAGGGGAGCTATGAATGTTATCTTGTAATTCTAGTAAGACTGATTCAACTTGATCACAGGGACATACTAAACGCTCAAACAAATAAAAAGAGCAATGCAAAGCACAAGGGTAATAAAAGGAAACACACATAGAAATGGAAATGTAGTATGAGACATAATACAGTATATGTGATAAATTATGTAGAAACAAATCTATTTTGTAGAAGTGAGGCTGTGGGTGGCCACACAATGCACATATTAAAATCCGACATTTCTATTCCTTGTTCCCCCTAACAATAACTTAGCTGATCCTATACATATTCAATTGTTGGTGTGATCCATCCAACCGTCTTGATCTAATGTGTGTGATCAACTTATCTTGTTTGTTTTGAAATTCAAAAGAGAAAAGCGTTAAAGTGGCAGTATGTGGACAAAACGAATAAATGGAGAAATTAAATATGGAACAATTGGATATTGTAAGTGTTGGAGGCTTTCAACAAACAAAAAGGTAGTCTCTGACTTTTTTAGGTGTGTATGTGTTTTTGTGATTTGCAATAATGGGGTACATGAGTCAATACGTCCTCATTAAATAGGATAAGTAAAACAAAATAACTCGTGTTCTTAACATGCGCCATATCTGTGAACAAATTAAATTCTTTTTTGCTACACTTTAAATACTTGTAACATTTTTTTTGACCCTTTAGTATATTTTGTATCACGTGTCATGCAATAATTGGAAGAATACAATGCAAAACAACAGCTCAAAACAATGCTCCAAAGACTATACTCTCCCCAATGTAAATGTCCACATATGTATACTTGGCTACAAGGTCTAATGTCAACATTACAGTTTAGAAGTGTGTTGAAGCCCATGGAATAGACTGTCACTGGGCCAGCAGGGGGCGCTTTGAACCCACCTTGTCACCAAGGGATTTGACTTGGGGATACTCTGGTGAGCAGAGTCTAACGGTAACCCTGATCTTTATTCTTCAACCCCTGTACAGGGATGTGGACTTCGCTTCAGGGGAACCCCAGTTCGCTATACCCAGAGAAGTCTCCCTTGGTGACGGCTGATGTAACAGGTGCAGAGTGACCTGGTGAGCAAAATGTCATGGCAGAGGTTCGTTACAGATAATGTAGCAAATGGTCAGAGAAGGCGGCAAAGGTTAGTCACGGTAAACATAGCAAATGGTCAGGGCAGGCGTGGATGTTTAAAGGTACAGCTGAGGTCAAACATGGGAATTCAAAAACTATGATTAAATGGAGGAAGGGAGGAGAAGAAAAGTGTGTTGTCTTATAATATGTACCTTTATTAGTTTTATTAAAAATAAACAAATAATGGTAAAAGTTCCAATTAGTGCAACTGGGTATGTGTGAGTGACCCCTGAACTCACACTCCCCTATGGTCCAAGAAAACAATATCACATGTGTGTGTTACTGTGAACTGTAGACCGCAGTCTAAACCAGAAATAGCATTTGGATGCTGATACTGGTAGTCGCCTGATAGGCAGCACTGTCGTAATATGGTCTGGACAGTGCAATCTCCCGCAGTGGCGCTCCACTAGTGGTCAATAGAGCGGCAGTGCGGGGGATGCCGTCTGGAATTCCAAGCCGGCAGAAACGAGAAAATCTCGCCATACTATGTGGCTTGATACAAGTCCCTTGTGCTGTGCAGCCTGCGTAACCGGAGCAACACGGGACAAGGCGGTCGTCCCAATGGGACTTAGCTGGGGTGGCGATGCAGGAGAGACCGAGGGATTGACCTCCAGACGAGGCAGGAGGAAAAGACAGTTGAGCGCTGAGTTACGCTCCACTGCTGAGTGAAGCCCACTATGGCTTCGCTCTGTTGTTGCAAGACTTCGCTGGTTCGCATCCAGAACAGCTGATAGCTTGTTTGGATGTAGTGAACTGGATAGCTAAAGGCCCTGTTGTTGCACAATGGATTATTAAAAGTACTGAGCACCCGACGCGCATTTCACCAGAGTTCTGGCTTCTTCTGGGGCTGGGGAACCGCCATTACACTGCCCTATAAATAGGGTCAAGGTTGATTGACAACCTAAGTGGCCAATCAAAAAGTCTTAAAAACTGAATAATGTATGGCTCATGTTAGTATGGTGAGCTGCTAAGTTATATAAATATTGCTGATATGAAGCACCATGAGTAGATCAAGGATCAAGCAAAAAAATTTTTTATATGAAATGCGCACTTATCATTGTTCCTGTCTTGATTAATTACAGCAAGATCACAACCGCAAGGAGTGGAACATTAAGTGCAATTATGATCAGATGGGTATTATTCTATTATTAGAATTAAAAGGAATCAAAATTGGTCCTTATTAGTAGAGGAAATAGATCACTAGGAAAATTGTGACCGGATTGTGCATTGCTTGTTGAGACATAGAAAAGGGAAAAACATTGAGAGGGGTCAGCAAGAACGTGATAATTCCTTCATTTCACATTTAGAGAAAAAAACCAAAGCCAAAATTCTCATTGAGTCCAAATGGATTGACTGTGTTCAAATTAAAAATCCACTAGTTTTTTGTTTATTTTTAATAAAACTTATAAAAGTTACATATTATAAGACCACACACTTTTCTTCTCCTCCCTTCCTCCATTTAATCATACTTACCTAGGTGGAGTACACCAATGTGGTCTATCTCTCACATATTTAGGCCTAATTCCAGTGGCGGATTATCATTAGGGCGTTTCGGGCGGTCGCCCGGGGCCCAAGACTGCCAGGGGGCCCAAGGCTCCCAGCGAGCCTATGACCGCCCGAACCCCCTCATGCCCAGTGGCGTCGCTAGCACCGGAGGGAGCCCCGGTGCCAGGACCGCACCTGTCAGGCGAGGGGAGCTTTGCTTCTACTTAGCAGCCGTGGTCTGTGCTGCTTTAGAAGCTCCCCCTCCAGCCCCCCTTCCCTGCTCTAAACATCTCTGCTGCTAGTGTCGGGACATGGGGGAGGGGAGACTGTCGGCGGGCTCTGTGCTGTGAGCAGGAGAAGAGCTGCAGTGAAGACATAAAAGGTAAGTGCATGTGTGTTTAATATCCATATTCATGTGTGTTTAATGTCCATATTCATGTGTGTTTAATATCCATATTCATGTGTGTTTAATATCCATATTCATGTGTGTTTAATGTCCATATTAATGTATGTTTAATGTCCATATTCATGTGTTTACAAGGTGTACTTTGTGTATAATGTGCATACTCGTGTATAATGTGCCTACTTAGTGTATAATGTGCATACTCGTGTGTACTTTGTGTACTATGCATACTTTGTGTATAATGTGCCTACTTTGTGTACTTTGTGCATAATGTGTGTACTTTGTGTACTGTGCGTACTTTGTGCATAATGTGCGTACTTTGTACTGTGCGTACTTTGTGCATAATGTGTGTACTGTGCGTACTTTGTGCATAATGTGGTACTTTGTGTACTGTGCGTACTTTGTGCATAATGTGCCTACTTTGTACTGTGCGTACTTTGTGCATAATGTGGTACTTTGTGTACTGTGCATACTTTGTGCATAATGTGCCTACTTTGTGCATAATGTGGTACTTTGTGTACTGTGCGTACTTTGTGCATAATGTGCCTACTTTGTGCATAATGTGCCTACTTTGTGCATAATGTGCGTACTTTGTGTACTTTGTGCATAATGTGCGTACTTTGTGTACTTTGTGCATAATGTGCATACTTTGTGCATAATGTGCGTACTTTGTGCATAATGTGCATAATGTGCGTACTTTGTGCATAATGTGCGTACTTTGTGTACTTTGTGCATAATGTGCGTACTTTGTGTACTTTGTGCATAATGTGCATACTTTGTGCATAATGTGCGTACTTTGTGCATAATGTGCATAATGTGCGTACTTTGTGCATAATGTGCGTACTTTGTGCATAATGTGCCTACTTTGTGCATAATGTGCGTACTTTGTGCATAATGTGCCTACTTTGTGCATAATGTGCGTACTTTGTGTACTTTCTGCATAATGTGCGTACTTTGTGTACTTTGTGCATAATGTGCATACTTTGTGCATAATGTGCGTACTTTGTGCATAATGTGCATAATGTGCGTACTTTGTGCATAATGTGCGTACTTTGTGCATAATGTGCGTACTTTGTGTACTGTGTGTACTTTGTGCATAATGTGCGTACTTTGTGCATAATGTGCCTACTTTGTGTACTTTGTGCATAATGTGCGTACTTTGTGCATAATGTGCGTACTTTGTGCATAATGTGCCTACTTTGTGTACTTTGTGCATAATGTGCGTACTTTGTGCATAATGTGCGTACTTTGTGCATAATGTGCCTACTTTGTGTACTCTGTGCATAATGTGCGTACTTTGTGCATAATGTGCCTACTTTGTGTACTTTGTGCATAATGTGCGTACTTTGTGCATAATGTGCGTACTTTGTGCATAATGTGGTACTTTGTGTACTTTCTGCATAATGTGCGTACTTTGTGCATAATGTGCCTACTTTGTGCATAATGTGCCTACTTTGTGCATAATGTGCGTACTTTGTGCATAATGTGCCTACTTTGTGTACTTTGTGCATAATGTGCCTACTTTGTGTACTTTGTGCATAATGTGCGTACTTTGTGCATAATGTGCCTACTTTGTGTACTTTCTGCATAATGTGCGTACTTTGTGTACTTTGTGCATAATGTGCATACTTTGTGCATAATGTGCGTACTTTGTGCATAATGTGCGTACTTTGTGCATAATGTGCGTACTTTGTGCATAATGTGCGTACTTTGTGTACTGTGTGTACTTTGTGCATAATGTGCGTACTTTGTGCATAATGTGCCTACTTTGTGTACTTTGTGCATAATGTGCGTACTTTGTGCATAATGTGCGTACTTTGTGCATAATGTGCCTACTTTGTGTACTCTGTGCATAATGTGCGTACTTTGTGCATAATGTGCGTACTTTGTGCATAATGTGGTACTTTGTGTACTTTCTGCATAATGTGCGTACTTTGTGCATAATGTGCCTACTTTGTGCATAATGTGCCTACTTTGTGCATAATGTGCGTACTTTGTGCATAATGTGCCTACTTTGTGTACTTTGTGCATAATGTGCCTACTTTGTGTACTTTGTGCATAATGTGCGTACTTTGTGCATAATGTGCCTACTTTGTGTACTTTCTGCATAATGTGCGTACTTTGTGTACTTTGTGCATAATGTGCATACTTTGTGCATAATGTGCGTACTTTGTGCATAATGTGCGTACTTTGTGCATAATGTGCGTACTTTGTGCATAATGTGCGTACTTTGTGTACTGTGTGTACTTTGTGCATAATGTGCGTACTTTGTGCATAATGTGCCTACTTTGTGTACTTTGTGCATAATGTGCGTACTTTGTGCATAATGTGCGTACTTTGTGCATAATGTGCCTACTTTGTGTACTCTGTGCATAATGTGCGTACTTTGTGCATAATGTGCCTACTTTGTGTACTTTGTGCATAATGTGCGTACTTTGTGCATAATGTGCGTACTTTGTGCATAATGTGGTACTTTGTGTACTGTGCGTACTTTGTGCATAATGTGCCTACTTTGTGTACTTTGTGCATAATGTGCGTACTTTGTGCATAATGTGCGTACTTTGTGCATAATGTGCCTACTTTGTGTAATTTGTGCATAATGTGCGTACTTTGTGCATAATGTGCCTACTTTGTGTACTTTGTGCATAATGTGCGTACTTTGTGCATAATGTGCGTACTTTGTGCATAATGTGGTACTTTGTGTACTGTGCGTACTTTGTGCATAATGTGCATAATGTGCGTACTTTGTGCATAATGTGCCTACTTTGTGTACTGTGTGTACTTTGTGCATAATGTGCGTACTTTGTGCATAATGTGCCTACTTTGTGTACTTTGTGCATAATGTGCCTACTTTGTGCATAATGTGCCTACTTTGTGTACTGTGTGTACTTTGTGCATAATGTGCGTACTTTGTGCATAATGTGCGTACTTTGTGTACTGTGTGTACTTTGTGCATAATGTGCCTACTTTGTGTACTAGTATTTAGGTAGTGTTAGCAATAGTTACGGCGCGGCAGGGTGGTGGTGGAGAAGGGGGGCCCAAGTTTGGGTAACAGCCCAGGGCCCATGGTCTTCTTAATCCGCCACTGCCTAATTCAAACGAGCATGTTCGGTCCGTGATCTAAGGTCCGTATGTCGGCCGCATTTCCTGGACCGAACATAGTGCAGGGAGCTGGGCTCCTAGCATCATAATTATCTATGACGCTAGGTGTCACTGCCTCGCTGCGGGAAAACTGTCCCGTACTGTAATCATGTTTTCAGTATGGGACAGTATGGGACAGTAGTTCCGCAGAGAGGCAGGGACACCTAGCGTCATAGATAACTATGATGCTAGGAGCCCGGCTCCCTGCAGTGTGTTCGGTCCGGGAAATGCGGCCGACATACAGACCGTATATCACGGACCGAACACGCTCGTGTGAATTAGGCCTTACTGTGTGAACGGTGGCTCCTCCCTCATTAATTCAAAAACTAGACAGCAGGGATACAAGGAACAGGAGAAACTAGGAAAACCAAATTGCTCTGGCAATGAGTCCAGAGAGGGAAGGGTTTTTATACCAGGTACAGGTGGAATTTGAATTTTTGGTAAGCAATGGCCCTTTAAGAAACCGAGGCTATGCACACGTGCACACTAGGATCCATTGTTAAGCTTTGGTGGATAGAGCAGTCGCCAGACATCAAAGAGGAAGCAGAAGAGCAGCATGGACCAGGACGCCAGGGACGGGTAAGTACATGGCGCCAGGGAGCACAAAATATCAGTGTTGCAGGTCCTGACAATTCAACGGGTTCCACTGGCAATCTAATGTGGGCCTCCTGACAGCAGATATTTTGTCCTGCATGGAAATAAGCCACTATCAAAAGTATCTTCCAGCTGCCTAATTCCCTTTCCCTATTGTATACACATACATGCTCAATCATAATAGATTTCGTGGGGTTTAATTTGTTTTTGGAAAGTATACTATGCAAACACACATGAACATATAAATGCAAATACAAGCTTTTGTGGGAAAAAAAAAGCTTATTTTGGATAAATCTACTGACCATGATGGACTGAGGCTGGGTTCACACGACCTATATTCAGACGTAAACGAGGCGTATTATGCCTCGTTTTACGTCTGAAAATAGGGCTACAATACGTCGGCAAACATCTGCCCATTCATTTGAATGGGTTTGCCGACGTACTAGGCAGACGACCTGTCATTTACGCGTCGTCGTTTGACAGCTGTCAAACGACGACTCGTAAATTGACTGCCTCGGCAAAGAAGTGCAGGACACTTCTTTGCAACGTAATTTGAGCCGTTCTTCATTGAAGTCAATGAAGAGCAGCTCAAGATTTACGAGCGTCAAAGACGCCTCGCATAATGCGAGGAGGAGCTTTTACGTCTGAAACGAGGAAGCTGTTTTCTCGTGAAAACAGTCTGTCTTTTCAGACGTAAAAGCAAGCTAGCATGGGCACATACCCTTACAGTACTTCTGCCCAGTCTTTACAGCTACTAAGGTATGCATTAAGGTCAGAATCCCAAGTTTTATTTTCAGGAAGTAAGTGATGTCACAGTAATGATGATGTCATCAGATAAATTAGTCAGAGCAAAGAAAGAATAATGTTGGCAATATACAGTACACACATGAATATACATCAGCAATTGATGTGATTCTGCAAAACCAATCTATATAAGGTGCATGTTGCTGTGGTTTCACATATTTTAATCCACAAGTGACTTTCACAGCCCACATGTTGAAAATGAACTGTCACCTAACAGTGTGAAATAAAGTGTAGAAATGCCTTTTATGTGTAAACTGAAAAAAAAAAGTGTATAATATTCTGGCATGTTCATGCATAATCAATGTCACCGGCATGCTACATATCATGGCAATTAATGGTCAGAGATAATATAAAACAAATCTTGTAATACATTCTACACAGTTGAGTCCCATTATTATGACCACCAGCTAATATCCAGAGTAACCGTGGTGTACGGCACGGACAGCAGCTTGACGGGCTGGGAGTGACTCAATAAGGTGCTGGTCGCTTGTTTCCGGTATCTGGAGCCGTGCTGACTGCAGAGCATCCCACATTTGCTGGAGGGTGCGTGGGGGACAAGACGATCGAGGTGGTCCCACAGATGCTCAATTGGGTTCAAGTCTGGGGAATTAAGGGTCGAGGGACATACTTGGTCGTGCTCTCTCAACCCCTCTCGGACATTTCTAGCCGTTTGACATGTCGCATTGTCTTGCTGGAAGATTCCATCTGCCCCAGGGAAGACAAACAGCATGTATGGGTGGACGTGATCTGCAACGATGGATTCATACCAAAATTGGTTCAGTGTGGCTTCCAAATGGACGAGTGAGATCAGAAAATGCCATGAAAAAATTTCCCCAGACCATAACGCTGCCGCCACCAGTTTGTTCTTCCAGCATTGGTTGCCTGGTGTTTGTTCTCTGATGTTTCTCCCTTGTTCGATGAAGCAGAAAACATGACTTATCAGAGAAGACAACCCTTTGCCAATCATCAGTGGTCTAGTTCCGTTACTGCCGTGCAAATTGTAGTTTTTTTTTTTTATACACCTTTGTTAGCATAGGAGCAGTGACCATCTGTCTGCTTCGGAGCCCCATACACAGTAGGGTTCGCTGAACTGTTCTTTTAGACACACGTCTGGTAGCCCCCTGGTTGATTTTCACAGTGAGATGCTCCACTGTAGCGTGTCGTTCGGCCCTCGCACACCTTCGTAGCCGACGTTCACCTCTCACATCAATGGCACGTGGTGCTCCGCAGTTACCACGTCGTTATTCCCAATGGTGCCATTTGTCTGCTCACGATACACTTTCACCAATGCAGCACCCGGACAGTTCACAAACTGCGCTGTTTGAGAAATACTGGCATCCTTGGCCGAAAGCCAATAATCATCCCTTTTTGCAACTCTGATAAATTGCCCCTTTTACCCATGGCAACAATGAGTGATATGTGATCAGACAGCCTATCGCACACCTTATATACCCCCTAAGCCAGCCCACGACACATCACTTCCTTCATGGACTGCGCGCGCTGCCGACGTCGAAAGTAGGAGGTGGTCATAATCATGTGACTCGACTGTTTATAATTAATATATCGCTAGAGATACTTAGTATTAGAACAGAGAGAAGTAGGAGAATCACATTTATGTTTAACGCCAATATTTACGCCACTAATGGCTGCCGTTACATTGCGCAAACAGGATTCCAACCAGCTCTCTGTAGACCCAGAATGACATACTCTATACATTTGCATTTTGTTCCTCTGCATTATTGCCTGTTAGTAAAATACTGACAGGCACCTATCAGCCCATGTCTAAGAGGCATTCTAAGAGAATAGCATACGAGTCTTGTGTTAGGCTCGGCAGTCATATAAAACCGTCGACTTCTGTGATCATATCGCAGGGGCTGACAGTCAGTTGTACAAATAAAATGTTTCCCCCCTTTTTACACCCCATAGATGAGGTGATCAATATAGATTGCAACATGTAAGTGGTTAAACGAGCACTCCCACAAGTTTACCCTGACATAACCGTATGCCCAGGGGCGTAACTAGGAAAGACTGGGCCCCATATCAAACTTTTGACTGGGGCCCCCCCTCTACTGGGTGTCACACAACCCCCCCCCTCCCTTGTAGATAGTGTCTTTTTTTACAGCCCCCCCTGTAGATAACGCCATACAGCCCCCTTTGTAGATATCTACAGAGGGGGCTGTATGGCGTTATCTACAGGGGGGGCTGTATGGCGTTCTCTACAGAGGGGGCTGTATGGCGCTAACACCATACAGCCCCCCCTGTAGAGAACACCATACAGCCCCCCTGTAGAGAATGCCATACAGCCCCCCCTGTAGAGAACGCCATACAGCCCCCCCCTGTAGAGAACGCCATACAGCCCCCCTGTAGAGAACACATACAGCCCCCCTGTAGAGAACGCCATACAGCCCTCCTGTAGAGAACACCATACAGCCCCCCCTGTAGAGAACGCCATACAGCCCCCTGTAGAGAACGCCATACAGCCCCCCCTGTAGAGAACGCCATACAGCCCCCCTGTAGAGAACGCCATACAGCCCCCCTGTAGAGAACGCCATACAGCCCCCCCTGTAGAGAACGCCATACAGCCCCCCCCTGTAGAGAACGCCATACAGCCCCCCCTGTAGAGAAAGCCATACAGCTCCCCCCTGTAGAGAACGCCATACAGCCCACCCTGTAGAGAACGCCATACAGCCCCCCCTGTAGGGAACGCCATACAGCCCCCCCCCCCCTGTAGGGAATGCCATGCAGCCCCCCCCCTGTAGGGAACGCCATACAGCCCCCCCTGTAGGGAATGCCATACAGCCCCCCCCCCCCTGTAGGGAATGCCATACAGCCCCCCCCTGTAGGAAACGCCATACAGCCCCCCCCCCTGTAAGGAACGCCATACAGCGACCCCCGTCCCAAAAAAAGCCGACCTACAGTGTGTCCTACAAAAGACATGTATCCCCTCTCCACAGGATAGGGGATACATGTGTGATCGCTGGCAGCGATAGGGAGAACGGGGGACCGAAAGACCCCCGAAGTTCTCCATGACTAACCTCTGACTTCCGGCGTCTGCGCAGCTCAATAAAAATGAAAGGAGCATTGGTCACGCATGCGCACAAGCGCAACCGGCGCTCCATTCATTTCTACGGATCTGCCGACACAGAAGTCCGAGGTTTGTGATGGAGAACTTCAGGGGACTTTCAGTCCCCTGTTCTCCCTATCAATGCCAGCGATCACACATGTATCCCCTATCCTGTGGATAGGGGATACATGTCTTTTGTTTAATGGCAGAGCGGGGAGATACCTGCCGTAGTGTTCAGTGGCGTAACTACCGCCGTAGCAGCCATAGCAGCTGCTTGCGGAGCCTCCGGCCATGGTGGGTGCCCGTGCCGGCGGGCGACACGGGCCCCCTCATGCCGCGGGCCCCGTAGCAGCTACGGCGGTAGTTACGCCACTGCGTATGCCATATTGTGGTAAGAGAAGAGAAGCAGGCCATCTGAGGCGCTGTCTAAAAACAAAATGGGTCTCTGACCCTCTAGTCATATATTATGAAATGAATCAGCACAGAATTTTGGACTTATTTAGTTTATAGTTTGTGATTTTCAACTGTAAGGGCGGGTTCACACATGGCGGAATTTCACTTAAATTCCGCTGCGGACACTCCGCAGCGTTAATCCGCAGCGGAGCCGTTTCTCCATTGACTTTCACTTTAATTTCGCAGTGTTCGTTTACACGATGCGTACAATTCCGCTGCGGAGCATAGGCTGCGGAGCGGAATGTGGTGTCCGCAGCATGCTCTGTCTGTTGCGGAGCAGTGGCGGACTGGTTGCGGACTCATGGCGGAATTTCTCCATTGACTTCAATGGAGATTCTAAGTTCCGCAATGAAGTCCGCAGCTGTCATGCACATGTTATGTGTGGTGCGGAGCGTATTGGTTTTTTAACATGACATTTCTTCATTCTGGCTGGACCTATGTATTTCTAGGTCTACAGCCAGACTGAGGAAGTCAATGGGGCTCCCGTAATGACGGGAGCGTTGCTAGGAGACGTCAGTAAATAGTCACTGTCCAGGGTGCTGAAAGAGTTAAGCGATCGGCAGTAACTGTTTCTGCACCCGGGACAGTGACTACCGATCCCAATATACATGTATCTGTAAAAAAACATATAAGTTCATACTTACCGAGAACTCCCTGTTTCTGTCTCCAGTCCGGCCTCCCAGGATGACGTTTCAGTGGAAGTGACGGCTGCAGCCAATCACAGGCCAAGCACAGGCTGCAGCGGTCACATGGACTGGCGCGTCATCCAGGGAGGTCGGGCTGGATGCCGAAGGAGGGACGCGTCATCAAGACAACGGGCGGTAAGTATGAATTTCTTTTACTTTCACTAGGGAAAGTGCTGTCCCTTCTCTCTATCCTGCACTGATAGGGAGAAGGGAAGCACTTTTCCTGCAGTCCGCAGCGGCCAGTCCGCATCAATTTTCTGCACATTTTGTGCAGATCCGCAGCCGTAATCCGCAACCCGGATTAGGTGCGGCATTGATGCGGACAGTTGCGGAGGAATTCCGCCATGTGTGGTCATGCCCTAAGGGTCCAATGGTAAGAATACTAGTTATTCCAGGGTGGCCCATAAGTTGCAGTTACAGATTCAGCAGTGCTCACTGTCTATTCACAGATAGCAGTCATGTCGAAGATTTGCACTGATTTTCGCAAATTTGCGGCAAAGCACTGTGGCTTTGCTGTGATTTAGCAAAAATTGACGCAATAACCACATTATGACCACAATATGTGAATAGACCCTAAGCACTGCTGAACCTGTAACTGCGCTTTATGGGCCACCCTGGGATTACTATGATGTTTACCATTGGAGGCAATAAAATATAAATATATTTCAGGTGAAGATGAGACTTGTAGTGTACAGTAACATACAGTTCATCTGTTGTACTAATCTCAGCTTTCCACATTGGGAACTATTATAGTGGATAGTTTACAATAAATACTGACAGAGAAGATAATTAACTAAAGATGAGCGAATTTCCCAAAATCCGTTTTGGAGCCAATTTTATCAAATCGGCCCGGAAATTAGATTTTGTCCAAATAAATGTAGTGCAAATTGCAAGTGCCCCAATTGCCCTCTTTGACTCTTGGATGACTCCTAAGACAGTATCCAAGTTGGATACAGTCCAAGTAGACATCAGAGACTCAAACAGGGCAATCCGGGCACCTGCAATTCCACCACTAAAATGAAAAAATGAAAAAACATATTCACTCTTCCCTGGTATTCCGTAGCAACGCGTTCCTACAGGACTCCTCCTGAGATTATGTGGTTTTGCTTGCTGGCGGGCTGCCATTTTGCAGATTTGTGTGCCTTAAATCCCAAAAGTTTCTGATTTCGATGAATACAAAACTTTTGGATAATTGGGACTTAATTGAAATCCTAACTAATCGTTTTGCTCCTCTCTATAATTGACTGATCGCAAAAAATCGTTTTACTGTATTGGTTAATACTGTATAATAAATAGCAGGGAGCAAATTTGGGAAATTTCTAAGCACATTTACAAATTTTTTCTGAATTTCATGTAGAGTAGCACATTCTTCTTAATGTGATCACTAATCTGCTATACCAAATAACTAAACTTCTAGACAGCATGATTGATCACACGGTCTCATTAACAGAAATGACCAGTGTAACTTAGGCCTTAAAGCAAAACATATTATTTTCCGAATTATTATTTGAGTTGAACAAGTAACAACTGCTTATAGGCAAGATATGACCTGATGTCAAATCGAAAATCAACATCGACATCTCTGAATGTTAGAACTAATGAATAATGGCACGAGTTAAAAGCTGATAATCCTTTAGAAATTCTATTAGACCCCATTTCACAGACAAATGTGAAAATGTTTTTTTTATGAATTTACCATTTGTTAAAACTGACTAAATTAATCTTAACCTAAAAATAAAAAAATCACCTGAAAGGCTCTGTTCACATCTGCGTAAGAGGCTGCTTTAGTAGCCTGTTGCAGAGTCCGTCATATTTGCTAGACAAATTAGCGCTGTAAAATACTGCAAACCGTGACGGAAAAGTCAATGGATCCTGTTGGGCACTGTCAAGTTATTTTCAATATCTTTTTCCTATGATGGAACAGAATAACAGAATTTCTAGCACAGATGGGGTTGCCTGAGAGTTTAAGAAATTAAAATGACTGCAGGAAATATTAGAGAAAAAAAATTACTCACCTGTTAGCTCCCCAGTTGCTCCAGTGCTGATGCGCTGGTGGTCCCCGCCAGTCTTTGTTTACTATCCTGGAGTGATGACATGCCATACATGCACATGACTGCTGTAGCCAATCACTAGCCTCAGCAGATAAAAACATTTATATGAAATAAAAAAATCTGTAAAAAAAATACTCACAAAAGCAAATTTTTTACAATAAATAAACTTTAATAAATACAGTGAAGGAAATAAGTATTTGATCCCTTGCTGATTTTGTAAGTTTGCCCACTGTCAAAGACATGAACAGTCTAGAATTTTTAGGCTACGTTAATTTTACCAGTGAGAGATAGATTATATAAAAAAAAAAAAAAAAATCACATTGTCAAAATTATATATACTTATTTGCATTGTGCACAGAGAAATAAGTATTTGATCCCTTTGGCAAACAAGACTTAATACTTGGTGGCAAAACACTTGTTGGCACGCACAGCAACATTTTTAGTAGTTGATGATGAGGTTTGCACACATGTTAGATGGAATTTTGGCCCACTCCTCTTTGCAGATCATCTGTAAATCATTAAGATTTCGAGGCTGTCGCTTGGCAACTCGGATCTTCAGCTCGCTCCATAAGTTTTCGATGGGATTAAGGTCTGGAGACTGGCTAGGCCACTCCATGACCTTAATGTGCTTCTTTTTGAGCCACTCCTTTGTTGCCTTGGCTGTATGTTTCGGGTAATTGTCGTGCTGGAAGACCCAGCCACGAGCCATTTTTAATGTCCTGGTGGAGGAAAGGAGGTTGTCACTCAGGATTTGACAGTACATGGCTCCATCCATTCTCCCATTGATGCGGTGAAGTAGTCCTGTGCCCTTAGCAGAGAAACACCCCCAAAACATAATGTTTCCACCTCCATGCTTGACAGTGGGTACGGTGTTCTTTGGGTCATAGGCAGCATTTCTCTGCCTCCAAACACAGCGAGTTGAGTTAATGCCAAAGAGCTCAATTTTAGTCTCATCTGACCACAGCACCTTCTCCCAATCACTCTCAGAATCATCCAGATGTTCATTTGCAAACTTCAGACGGGCCTGTACATGTGCCTTCTTGAGCAGGGGGACCTTGCGGGCACTGCAGGATATTAATCCATTACGGCGTACTGTGTTACCAATGGTTTTCTTGGTGACTGTGGTCCCAGCTGCCTTGAGATCATTAACAAGTTCCCCCCGTGTAGTTTTCGGCTGAGATCTCACCTTCCTCAGGATCAAGGATACCCCACGAGGTGAGATTTTGCCTGGAGTCCCAGATCGATGTCGATTGACGGTAATTTTGTATGTCTTCCATTTTCATACTATTGCACCAACAGTTGTCTCCTTCTCTCCCAGCGTCTTACTTATGGTTTTGTAGCCCATTCCAGCCTTGTGCAGGTCTATGATCTTGTCCTTGACATCCTTAGAAAGCTCTTTGGTCTTGTCCATGTTGTAGAGGCTAGAGTCAGACTGATTAATTGAGTCTGTGGACAGGAGTCTTTTATACAGGTGACCATGTAAGACAGCTGTCTTTAATGCAGGCACCAAGTTGATTTGGAGCGTGTAACTGGTCTGGAGGAGGCTGAACTCTTAATGGTTGGTAGGGGATCAAATACTTATTTCTCTGTGCACAATGCAAATAAATATATAGAATTTTGACTATGTGATTTTCTTATGTTTTTTTTTAATATAATCTATCTCTCACTGGTAAAATTAACCTAGCCTAAAAATTCTAGACTGTTCATGACTTTGACAGTGGGCAAACTTACAAAATCAGCAAGGGATCAAATACTTATTTCCTCCACTGTATAAGTCCCAAAATGTAACATAAAATACACATATTTGTTTTTTTGGTATTTTCACAATTGTAAGAACCTACACAACAAATTTATAGCATCTTAAATGATGATCGGTGTATGCTGTAAAAAATAAAAAATGCAGCAGAACTGCTTTTTTCTGCATATTTTCCCAAATTCAAAATGAATATAAATGAAATGATAATCTAAATGTACAAAAGGAGTACAACTCGTCTCGCAAAAAAAAAAGTCTCATACAGTTACGTCAAACAAAAACTAGTAAGTTATGGGAGTTGGGATGCAAAGAGAAGAAATCAAGAAATTGTTCTGGTCTTTAAGGCCAATATTGGCCCAGTTCTTAAGTGGTTAAATACTCTTTAGAAATATAGAAATGTAGGACATCTAGCTAAAAAGAAATGTGAATATAGCAGAGAAGAATCTGTAAATAATCCCTTATCTGAATACAAACAATCATTGAGCTGTTTGGGTTCCTTAGGAAAAAATTACCCATTAATTACCTGTGGTTTGTGCCATGCAAGAGTTATTTCAATATTGATCAGTGTGAATGAGTGTCAATATGTTAGTACCAGGCATGTGGTAGCAGAATACTGGGATTATTTAATGGTTACACAATGTGTCCACAAAGTAGAAACCCCAATGGGGTTCCAGTTCAGGATTTAAACAACAATTTGCTCTCTAAGGGGCCGTTCACATATGTCCATTGCTCCTGTCAGTTTCCCTCCGGCTTGTTGCAGAACAGCCAGAGGGAAACTGATACTAGAATGGATCCCATAGGTTTCTAAGGGATCTGTCCTAGCACAGGGGACATCAGTTGTGGCTTAGACAATGTTGCACCTGTGCAGGAGAAAGATCTAAAAACATTACCTGCAGCGTTTTTGGGTCTGGCTCCCAGGGAGGTCCGGCGGCGTATCCTATATATTTCAATGGTGGACGGATGAACGCCAGGTGCTGCCCCATCCACCTTCCGGCAACACCCAGCGGGAAGACTGCCGGGGTATGTCCCGCTGTCATCTGTATGTGCGTCCTCAGGACGCACATACAGTTGAAGCCAATTTTGAAGGAGGGAACCATCAGTCCCCTGCTTCAGAGAGCAGAGGAGAAGTGGGAGCTTCTCCACTCGCTGAGGACTCCCTGGGCACAGTGCTACTTTAAGCGATGTGCTCGGTGAAGCCCTTGAAATCATTGTCCATATATGGACAGTGACATCAGTGGCTACTGATTGAGCAGAATCCCCGTTGCCGATTATCTGGCCGAAGATTCCGCTCCTAGAGGAAACCCCTGAGGTTACTGTCCATATATGGACATTGACTTCAGGGGCTCCCCCTGGAACGAAATCCCCGGCCAGATCATCGGCAGCGGGGATTCTGCTCAAGGAGTAGCCACTGACATCACTGTCCATATATGGACAGTGACATCAGAGGGTCCTCCCTGAGGGAATCCCCGACCACAGCGTCAGCAATGCTGTGGCCGGGGATTCCGTTCAGCGAATAACCCTGACGTCACTGTCCATATATGGACAGTGGTATCAGGGGCTCCTCACGGAGGGAATCCCCGGCCACAGCGAGAATCCCCGGCCTCTGCTAGAGGGAGCTTCAGTGGCGCTATCTACATCGGAAAGGGAGTAGCGCTATATACAGTGGGGGTGGCGCTATCTACAGGGGGACGCTGTGTGGCACAATGTACAGGGGGCGCTGTGTAACGCTATCTACAGGGGGCTGTGTGACATTATCTATAGGGGGTAATGTGGTATTATATAGAGAGGGCACTTCGGCATTATCTACAGGGGGGTGTGTGGCACTATCTACAGGGGAATGGGGTAGCGCTATATACAGTGGGGGTGGCACTATCTAAAGAGGGCACTGCAGCATTATCTATAGGGGGTGTGGCACTATATTCAGAGGGCACTGTTTCATTATCTACAGGGGATGTGTTGCATTATCTAAAGGGTTGTGTGTGGCACTATATACAAAGGGCACTGAGGAATTATCTACAGACGGCACTGTTTCATTATCTACAAATAAAGTTCTTTTTTTTTTTTTTTTTTTAATTGTCGAAAACAGAACTGATACAAAACAGATGCAAAACGGCCATCAAAAACGGCTGTTTTTAATGGCCGACACCCGTAACCTGTTGTGTGAATAGAAACAGCAACCCCTGCGTGGTGTGAGGTAGGTAGAGGATGCGGGGTGGAATTGGGTAGTTGTAAAGGTACCAAAAACTAGCTACTCCCTGAAGTTATGGCTAGTGTTTGGAGTCTTTGTAGGCTCACAATGCTGCTTTGAAAATCTGATCTGAGGTCAGTGGACAGCAGCTGCCTTATGGGCTCTCCCTCTTGGCGCCGGCCTTGGCGCTGCACTGAATATGACACACGTGACATTACAATGTGTGTCAGACTTCAGTGTAGCGTAAAGGCCGTAGCAGAGAATGAGAGCCCTGAGATGCTACACAAGTATCTAATCTATCATGTATCCAATCTATCACAAGCTATGCACTACTCTGATAATATAACCCATTTTCAGACCCTAGACTACCTTTTAGTTGGACCCGTGTGGTAAAAACTGATGATAACTAACGATAACCGATGACACCTGATGGTTCTGTAGTAAAAATTGTGGAAAAAGCCTGATGGCAACTGATTTTTGCATCAGTTTTTGCATCAGTTGTAATCACTTGAGAGACAAAAAAAAAACTGATGCTGATGCAACTGATATATGTGAACGCACCCTAAGGGTATGTTTACACGCACAAGTAAAAACAGCTGAAAATTACAGAACCTCTGATTTACAGCCGTTTTTTAAGCTGAAAGCGTTTTTTTTAAGTTTTTTTCTAGACGTTTTTTAAGCTGTTTTTCTATTGAGACTGTGAAAAACAGCTGGACATGTGCCTTCTTTTTACAGGGGGGCCTTTTAACGCACCATTTATTTTTTTAAACAGCGGCGTAAAAAACGTCCTGTCAGTACATAATGCCGTTTTTCCATTGATTTCAATGGGAAGAGTTTTGTAGGTATTCAGCTACCAATTTTTCAGGCGTATATCGAGACGTTTTTTTTTGCCCCCGAAATAAAGCTGAAAACTCTGCGTGTGAACATACCCTAAGATTGAAATGACTGTAATAATTATAACTTATTATTTGACAAAAAGAACAAATGGTACTGCACCCTTAGGACATGGCCAGACGTGGCGGAATTGCTCTGGAATTCCGCTGCGGCCAGTCCGCTGCGGAAATCCGCAGCGGACATTTTCTCCATTGCTTTCCACTGCTTTTAGTTAGGTTTGTGCACACGTTGAGGAAAACTACGCTGCGAACCATAGCCTGCGGTGCGGAATTTGGTGTCCGCAGCATACACTGGCTGTTGCGGACATGTAGCGGACTTGTTGTGCACTCATTGCGGAATTTCTCCATTGACTTCAATGGAGATTCAAAATTCTGCAATGACATCCGCAGATGTTATGTGTGTTGCGTAGCGTATTGGTTTTACGAACATGATATTTCTTCATTCTGGCTGGACCTATGTATTTCTAGGTCTATAGCCAGACTGAGGCCCCATGCACACTAACGTAAAAACGCCCGCAATCACGGGCCGTTATTACGGCACGGGCAGGCCCATAGAAGTCAATGGGGCTCCCGTAATTACGGGTGACTATGTGTGTGCACCCGTAATTACGGGCGCGTTGCTAGGCAACGTCAGGAGATAGTCACTGTCCAGGGTGCTGAAAGAGTTAAATGATCGGCAGTAACTGTTTCAGCACCCTGGACAGTGACTTACGATCACAATATAGATCAACGTGTTAAAAAATAGAAGTTCCTACTTACCGAGAACTCCCTGCTTCTTCCTCCAGTCCGGCCTCCTGGGATGACGTTTCAGTCCATGTGACGGCTGCAGCCACTCACAGGCCAATCACAGGCTGCAGCGGTCACATGGACTGCCGCGTCCTCCAGGGAGGTCGGGATGGATGTCGAAAGAGGGACGCGTCACCAAGACAACGGCCGGGTAAGTATGAATTTCTTTTACTAGGGAAAGGGCTGTCCCTTCTCTCTATCCTGCACTGATAGAGAGAAGGGAAGTACTCTTCACCTGAATACGCAATGGCCAGTCCGCATCAATTTACTGCACATTTTAGGCAAAGCCACAACAGAATCTGCAACGCAGATTGTGTGCGGCATTGACGCAAACAGTGACGGAAGAAATACGCCACGTCTGGTCATACCCTTACTGTATTAGTCCGAAGATGCTGCAGTATATATCATGAAAGTAAGCAGTCAAGGTGGTTGTTTAAATGCCCATAGCATGTAACGCTGCAGCCAATCAGAGGGCTCAGCGGGCATCATATGACATATGTGCATTGAGCCCCGCTGAGCCCCGCTGAGCCCTCTGATTGGCTGCAATGGTCACATGCTACATGAATGTAAACAACCACTAAGAGTACCGCCGGACAATGGACGGGGCTGGATGTCAGTGTCCAGTGAATATGACTCAGAGGTATTTAGATTACTGATAAAATCAAGATATACAATACCTACAGATCCGCCATTATGTCCTTTACCGGCCATGCATGCTCCATCTCCAAAGTACCACATCGTATAACAGGCTTTGTCACTGTTATGTAACTAAAGCTTAAAGGGATTGTCCAGTATTAGAAAAACCTGTCTGCTGTCTTTTAAAAACACACTGGTCCATGGGTTGTGTCTGATATTGCAGCTAAGCTCCACTGAAGTGGATGGTGCTGAGTTGCAAGGCCACACACAACCCGTGGACAGGTGTGGCGCTGTTTTTGAAAGACAGCGGACAGGTTTTTTTAATCCTGGACAACCCTTTATCACTATATAATGAAAAGTTTTAAAAACTGTCTAATATATTTTGTTTTTCAATTCCTCGCCATATTCATGGCGACTTCTATTTGCTTCCAGTGAATAAAACATTCTCCCAATAGGATATATTATAAAATTAATCAGCATATCATTTTGGACACATATGGGATCCATATCAGACACTGGGAATCCACAACAATAATGAATGGTGGGAAAATCAAAAGATATTTCAAGATTGCACCGATTGTCCAGCAGTTGGGTCAACCTGTCAGCCATTAGAAAAAAATGCATCTAGGTTTTTGAACTCTTAGCAAATTTTCCATGTCGATATATACATTTATAACATGTGGTATAACAAGTACCATTATATTTATCAGGTCAGGCAGCCTTATCATAAAATATTCCTTATCACTGGTCAACTGTATGAAGAGGGACTCAACTTCAGAAACAGTCCCCTCTTTTTTAAATACGACCTTATCTCACCTAAAAATGAACTGCTTGACGTCCTGAGCTACGTAACATCCACGTCTTAGCAATTTCATATCAATTTTCACATGAAATAAGGGCAGCTAGTGATTGTTATGGATTTGCTCATCTGACCAGTATAAAAGTTTTGATAAATATTTTCCGGTAGATTTTCTAATATAAGTCTTAACACCTATTACATTTGAACATGCCCCCGTGTCTATACATTTAGAACTGTGACCTCATGCAGGGAAAGTCATGACTTACAAACTCAAACAAAGAGATATAATGAATAGCTGAGCAAAGTGCACTGAAAAAGTAAAAGTTTGTAAGAAGTGATTAAAACAAACATTCACCTTCGGTGAACCTACTATTGTAAATCAGGTAATTCCCTAATATATCTGTAGTGCTCCATTTATAAGTAGAGAACTTCAAAAAACAGGGCAGTCCTAGTGTCTGACTAGAATTCCTTGGACCCTCTAGAGGAAACTATTTTGAGGGCCCACCCGACATTCACACAAGAACATCCACTTTAATTGCATCTTAATCTTTGTTGTTATTGAACATACAGTTTATATAATCCATAACGTCTAATAGATTATTTGTGAATCAATCCATTATAAAATAGATCCTAGTGGCAAGTGATTGGCTCCAATGCTTAGTCCAAATGGGGTTGTCTTCTGCCAAACCGTGTGGGTGATTATTGTGTCAGAGCCTGTGCCCATTGGGGAATCCTCTGGTACTTTGGTGACACTAGGCTAGGCAGCAGTGGGAAAGTACAATGACCATTGCCCTGCAAGTCCACTAATGGAGGGAGTAAGGCCATTTCTGGCAGCCTGTATTATGCATGTGAGCCCTAATTACCCCTTTTGACGGCAGGCGGTGCATGTGCTTATACTCATATAGGATCCATAACACATGTTATGATGGTTTCAACTCCCCAATATATATTCAACCAAAAAAGACCCAAATGGGAGCATAGAGACCATGAAAGTAGTTTGCATATATAAAAGATATATTTTATTTCAATTTCTTAAAAACAGCAATAGAATGTCAAATATGTATATAAATATAAAAGAATGTATCAAAAAAGGAAGTTAACAATAAACCAGGTACACAATCGCAGTTAGGACTCGTTTACACGAGCG
Source organism: Rhinoderma darwinii (assembly GCF_050947455.1). Classification (NCBI taxonomy): domain Eukaryota; kingdom Metazoa; phylum Chordata; class Amphibia; order Anura; family Rhinodermatidae; genus Rhinoderma; species Rhinoderma darwinii. The sequence continues at coordinate 120,186,667 of NC_134692.1, forward strand.
TGATATACGTGCGTGCGACACGCGTGCTTTTCACGCATGTCGTACGCACCTATATTAGTCTATGGGGGCATGCAGGCAGTCCGTGACTTTTGCTCAGCGTGAGTCCGCTGAAAAAAACTCACGACATGTCCTATCTTTGTGCGCTGAAGTCAATGGGTGCGTGAAAATCACGCGCACCACACGGAAGCACTTCTGTGGTACGCGCGTGATTCGCGCAACAGCAGTCAAAAGTATGTTTGCAAACAGAAAAGCACCACGTGCTTTTCAGTTGATAAACATCCAAACGGAGTGTCATCATGATGGCGGCTGCGCGAAAAGCACGCAGCCACGCATCATACACGGCTGACACACGGAGCTGTTAAGGGCTATTAAGGGCCTTTTGCGTGCGCAAAACGCACACGCTCGAGTAAACCAGGCCTTAGTAAGTAGGGTAAATAAAACAAGACTCCAGTCCAGCAGATAAATCCTAGTTGATGCAAAAGATATCAAGAAATGTCACAGCCCAAAAATAGGGAAAGGAAAAGATGTGTCTCCAATGTTGTGACATTGATAAACAATACCAATGGTCTGTTTCAAAAAGTAAAGTTACATGTGTTATAAAGACGTAAAAAACATTGTTTCCAAACACAGACTATAAGTGTCAAATGTAGTGACATCAGTATGGATTATCGAAAATCAAAATAAAGCATCACAACTAGGTCAAGTACAGCAAATAGTGCTTTTCAGCTATGAACAAGAGTCAGTTAGTATGTAACTTACTTGACCAGTATAACACAGTGGTTCCTGCAAGTGTACTGCGCCTCGACGCACGTTTCACTAAGTATTCCTCAGGAGGCGTCTACAGCGATGTCTGTTGGCGTCGCTATAGAAGAGGCTGATGAGCACTCCTGTGAGCATTCATCCTCTAAGCAGGAGCTGTAACTTACAGCTCCTGATCTTAGAGAAGCCTACTAAATACAGCTGGGGTCGGAAAACATTCGGACCCCATCTGTTTAACCCTTAGATTGCTTTGGTCCGTGACCACGGCAAGATCAAAGGGAACTCCCCTCGTTGATCACGTAATCGGAAACCCGGTGAATGTGATCAAAAAGCGGGGAATCCCTCTGCAGTTCGCCCTGGGGACCTAGAAAGGACCACTATGTGCTGCCCTAACTGCAGCCTGTGTCAAAGTGACACAATGTAATGTATTAGCATACAAGTGTATGCTAATACATTCTAAGTATAAAAATAAAGTTGTAAATAAATTTGTCCCTTAACCCCTTCAGGACTGAGCCTGTTTTGGCCTTGAGGACGAAGCCGATTTTCTCAAATCTAACATGTGTTAACTTATGTAGTAATAACTTGGGAATGCTTTTACCTATCCAAGTGATTCTGATATTATTTTCTCGTGACATATTGTACTTTATGTCAGTAAAAAAATTTGGTCGATACATTTTATATTTATGTGTGAAAATCACCACAATTTTTTCTAAAATTAAATGTATCTGCTTGTAAGACAGACAGTAATACCACACAAAATAGTTACTATTTCATATATTCCATATGTCTACTTTATATTTGCATTGGTTTTTGAACATTCTTTTATTTTTCTAGGACGTTACAAGACTTAGAACATTAGCAGCAATTTCTCATATTTTCAAGAAAATTTCTAAAGCCCATTTTTTTAGGGACCAGTTCAGTTCTGAAGCGGCTTTAAGGGCCTTATACATTAGAAAGACCCCATAACTCACCCCATTTTGAAAACTGCACCCCTAAAAGTATCCAAAACAGCATTCAGAAAGTGTTTTAACCCTTTAGGCGTTTCTCAGGAATTAAAGCAAAGTAGAGGTGAAATTTAAAAAATTCATGTCTTTTTGCCAAAATTAATTTGTAATACAGTTTTTTTCTGTAACACAGAAGGTTTTACACGAGAAATGAAACTCAATATTTATTGCCCAGATTGTGCAGTTTTTAGAAATATCCCACATGCTTATGGACTGAAGCACCGGCCTCAGAAGCAAAGGAGCGCCTAGAGGATTTAGAGGTCTTGTTGTGCCAAAAATGTAAAAAAAAAAAAAAAGTGACCCCATTTTGGAAACTACACACCTCAATGAATTTATTTAGGGGTATTGTTAGGGATCTGCCAGGTACTTCATCTAGGTATACTCCTGGGATTAATCAATCCACACCTGAGGCCAGACCTGTTCGACTGACACCATCTCCCACCAACCAGGGTGGCAGGCTCAGGAGTGGGAGAGCCTATCGCGGCCTGGTCTGTTGGAGTTAGCTCCGCCCCCTGTCCTTTATTACCTGCCCTGTTCTCTCCCTCAGTGCTTGTAATTCTTTTGGATTCCTGGCCCCACTGCTGCTTGCTCCAGCCTGCTTCTGCCGTGCTTCTGACTTGCTGCAGTTCTGCTTGACCTGCTTTGCTTTGCCCCTGGCTTGCTTCTGTCTCCTTGCCCGCTTGGGTGTACTCACTTGGTCCTGGTCCTGACTGTCCGTTCGCCGCTCCGTTTCCTCGTGGCGTTCCGTGGCTACTGCCCCTTCCCTTGCATGTTCCCTGTTTGTTTTACTGTGCACTTAGACAGCGTAGGGACCGCCGCCCAGTTGTACCTCGTCGCCTAGGGCGGGTCGTTGCAAGTAGGCAGGGACAGGGCGGTGGGTAGATTAGGGCTCACTTTCCCTTCACCTCCTTCCTGCCATTACATAATTACAAGCCCTTACCTAGTCTACCATTTCTCCTACGCTGACGCTATCATGGACCCCCTTGAGACCCTGACCCAGCAGATGCAGGGCCTCTCCCTACAGGTCCTTCGGGAGAATAATCTGTTTGCTAAGACTGAAAAATGTGTCTTTGGGGTACAGGAGATACCATTTTTAGGGCAAATCCTCACTCCTCATGAATTCCGCATGGACCCTGCCAAGGTTCAGGCTGTGGCGGAATGGGTCCAACCTGCCTCCCTTAAGGCGTTACAGTGTTTTTTAGGGTTCGCCAACTATTACAGGAGATTTATTGCCAACTTCTCGGTCGTCGCTAAGCCTCTTACGGACCTTACCCGCAAGGGTGCTGATGTCCTCCATTGGCCCCCTGAGGCCGTCCAGGCCTTTGAGACCCTCAAGAAGTGCTTTATCTCGGCCCCCGTGCTGATTCAGCCCAACCAAGAGGAGCCATTTATTGTGGAGGTTGACGCTTCCGAGGTGGGAGTGGGGGCCGTCTTGTCCCAGGGTACCAGCTCGCTCACCCATCTCCGCCCCTGTGCTTACTTCTCTAGGAAGTTTTCGCCCACGGAGAGTAACTATGATATTGGCAACCGCGAACTTCTAGCCATTAAATGGGCTTTTGAGGAGTGGCGGCACTTCCTGGAGGGGGCCAGACACCAGGTAACGGTCCTTACGGATCACAAGAATCTGGTTTTCCTAGAATCGGCCCGGAGGCTTAATCCTAGACAAGCTCGGTGGGCACTATTCTTTACCAGATTTAATTTCTTGGTTACCTATAGGGCTGGGTCCAAGAATATTAAGGCTGATGCTCTGTCACGTAGTTTCATGGCCAATCCTCCTTCTGAGAAGGATCCTGCTTGTATTTTACCCCCTGGTATAATCGTCTCTGCCACGGATTCTGATTTAGCTTCTGATATCGCGGCTGATCAGGGTGCAGCTCCCGGGAACGTCCCTGGGGACAAACTGTTTGTTCCCCTGCAATACCGGCTGAGGGTACTCAGGGAAAACCATGACTCCGCTCTATCTGGTCATCCTGGCATCTTGGGCACCAAACACCTCATTACCAGAAACTATTGGTGGCCTGGGTTGCCTAAAGACGTTAGGGCTTACGTCGCTGCTTGTGAGGTTTGCGCTAGGTCCAAAACCCCTAGGTCCCGACCTGCGGGCCTACTACGTTCCTTGCCCATTCCCCAGAGACCTTGGACCCATATCTCCATGGATTTTATCACCGATTTGCCTCCATCTCAGGGCAAGTCGGTGGTGTGGGTGGTAGTCGACCGCTTCAGCAAGATGTGCCACTTTGTGCCCCTTAAGAAGCTACCTAACGCCAAGACGTTAGCTTCTTTGTTTGTGAAACACATCCTGCGTCTCCATGGGGCCCCAGTCAATATCGTTTCTGACAGAGGGGTACAATTTGTTTCCTTATTTTGGAGAGCTTTTTGTAAAAAGTTGGAGATTGATCTGTCCTTCTCCTCCGCCTTCCATCCCGAAACTAATGGCCAAACGGAAAGGACCAACCAATCCCTGGAACAATATTTAAGGTGTTTCATCTCTGACTGTCAATTCGATTGGGTCTCATTCCTTCCCCTTGCTGAATTTTCCTTGAATAACCGGGTCAGTAACTCGTCAGGGGTCTCCCCGTTTTTCTGTAATTTCGGGTTTAACCCAAGATTCTCCTCCGTCTCCCCTGGTTGTTCCAATAATCCTGAGGTAGAGGATGTTCATCGGGAACTGTGCACTGTCTGGGCCCAGGTTCAGAAGAACCTAGAGGCGTCCCAGAGCGCACAAAAGATTCAGGCGGATAGTAGACGTTCTGCTAACCCCCGGTTTGTCGTCGGGGATTTGGTCTGGTTGTCGTCCAGGAACTTGCGCCTTAAGGTCCCGTCCAGGAAGTTTGCTCCCCGATTTATTGGACCTTATAAGATCATTGAAGTCCTCAACCCTGTATCCTTCCGTCTGGAGCTCCCCCCATCATTTCGCATACATGACGTCTTCCATGCCTCCCTCCTTAAACGCTGCTCCCCGTCCTGGTCCCCCTCGAGGATACCTCCTGTTCCCGTTCTCACCCCTGAGGGGGTGGAATTCGAGGTGGCCAAGATTATGGACAGTAGGATGGTCCAGGGCTCCCTCCAGTACCTGGTCCATTGGAGAGGATACGGGCCGGAGGAGAGGACTTGGGTACCTGCCCGTGATGTTCACGCTGGGGTATTGATCAGGAGGTTCCACCTTCTCTTCCCCACTAAACCGGGTCCCCTTAGTAAGGGTCCGGTGGCCCCTCATAAAAGGGGGAGTACTGTTAGGGATCTGCCAGGTACTTCATCTAGGTATACTCCTGGGATTAATCAATCCACACCTGAGGCCAGACCTGTTCGACTGACACCATCTCCCACCAACCAGGGTGGCAGGCTCAGGAGTGGGAGAGCCTATCGCGGCCTGGTCTGTCGGAGTTAGCTCCGCCCCCTGTCCTTTATTACCTGCCCTGTTCTCTCCCTCAGTGCTTGTAATTCTTTTGGATTCCTGGCCCCACTGCTGCTTGCTCCAGCCTGCTTCTGCCGTGCTTCTGACTTGCTGCAGTTCTGCTTGACCTGCTTTGCTTTGCCCCTGGCTTGCTTCTGTCTCCTTGCCCGCTTGGGTGTACTCACTTGGTCCTGGTCCTGACTGTCCGTTCGCCGCTCCGTTTCCTCGTGGCGTTCCGTGGCTACTGCCCCTTCCCTTGCATGTTCCCTGTTTGTTTTACTGTGCACTTAGACAGCGTAGGGACCGCCGCCCAGTTGTACCTCGTCGCCTAGGGCGGGTCGTTGCAAGTAGGCAGGGACAGGGCGGTGGGTAGATTAGGGCTCACTTTCCCTTCACCTCCTTCCTGCCATTACAGGTATAGTTAGCATTTTGACCCCACAGTTTTTATGCTAAATCTATTCGAAGTAGTGTGTGAAGATGAAAATCTACTTTTTTTCTGAAAAAATATAGACATTTTTAATTTTCACAAGGAATAAAGGAGAAAAAACACCCCGGCATTTGTAAAGCAATTTCTCCCGATTACGGAAATACCCCATATGTGGTAATAAACTGCTGTTTGAACCCACAGTGGGGCTTAGAAGTGAAGGAGCGCTATTTGGCTTTTGGAGCTAAAATTTAGCTGAAATTGTTTTTGGGTGTCATGTCGCATTTGCAAAGCCCCTGAGAGACCAAAACAGTGAAAATACCCCAAAAGTGACCCCATTTGGGAAACTACACCACTTAAGGAATCTATCTAGGGGTATAGTTAGCATTTAGACCCCACAAGTATTTTTCAGAATTTATTACAATCAGGCAGTGAAAATGAATAGCAACATTATTCCCACTAAAATGTTGAATTTTCACAAAAAATAAAGGAGGAAAAAGCACCCCAACATTTGTAAAGCAATTTCTCCCGAGTACGGCTATACCCCACATGTGGTCATAAATGCTTTTTTATTAGAAATTAATTAACCCTTTCTGGACTGATCCATTTTTTGCTTTTTTATTTTCATTTTTCACTCCCCGCATTCCAAGAGCCATAACGTTTTTATTTTTCCGTCAATAAAGTAGTGTGAGGACTCATTTCTTGTGGGACCTAATATAGTTTCTATTGGTACCATTTTTTGTTACATACAACTTCTTGAGCACTTTTTATTAACATTTTTTTAGAGCTGAGGTGACCAAAAAACAGCAATTTTGGCGTTTTAAATTCTTTATTATTTACAGTGTTCACCGTGTGAGTTAAATAATGTTATATTGTAATAGTTGGGACTTTTACGGAAGCAGCGATACCAATTTTGTGTATTTTTTTTATTTTTTACAATGCTTTAGTGAAAGAATTGAGAAAAGGGTTTTCTTTTGGACCTCATGAATAACTTTATTTACTTTTTTTTTTTTTTTACACATTTTATTAGTCCCCCTAGGGGACTTGTACCAGCGATCATTAGATCACTGGTACAATACACTGCAATACTAATGTATTGCAATATATTGACATTTTTACAAGCTCCTGTAACAGCGCGATCGCTGTTCCTGTCCGTTAGTCCTGGGTGTCAGCTGTAATACACAGCTGACACCCGCAACGTATGGCACGGGCTCAGCCCCCCCCCCCCCCCCCCGCACACCACGACATGTTATTAAGTTGTGGTGCACGAAGGGGTTAATGTGCAAATGGGTGGTGTGGAGTGAAAATTACAATTTTCCACTGATATTCCATTTGAGTGCACAATATGTTGTGCCCAGTTTGTGTCACTGAAGACAAATACCTCATAAAATATTAATCGGGTTCTCCTGGGTATGGCGATGCCAGAGCTGTGGGTGTAAACTGCTGTTGGGCACGCTGTCGGGCTCAGAAGGGAGGGAGCGGCATTTGGTTTTTGGAGCGCAGATTTTGCTTGGTAGTAGTTCTGTTTGGGGTATTGCTGGTATTTCAGTTTATAATGTGGGAGCATATGTAAGCTGTGCGGAGTACATCAGGGGTATAATAAGAGGGTATAATAATGGGGTAAATAAATAATAATTCATAGATATGTGGCCGGTGTCGCACTGATAAATGGCGCCGGATCTTATCCGCTTTTTGAACACACTGCACATTTTGCATCGCCATATTCTGAGAGCCACAACTTCTTTATGTCTTCTCCACTGGAGCTGTGTGAGGGCTTATTTGTTGCAATGGTACCATTTTGGGGTACTTGCAATTTTTTTTATTACTTTTTATTCCATATTTTGGCAAGCAAGGCGACCAAAAACCAGCAATTCTGACAATGGTCTTTATTCTTTTTTTTTATTGCGTTCACCCTGCGCTATGAATGACAATTTTACTTTATGCTGCGGGTCGATACGATTACGGCGATACCATATGTAAATAGTTTTTTTGACGTTTTGCAGCGTTTGCGTGATAAAATCACTTTTTAATAAAATAATTTCTTTTTTGTGTCACCATATTCTGAGAGCCGTAACCTTTTTATTTTTCAGTCAAAAAAGCTGTGTAAGGGCTTGTTTTCTGCGGGACGGTTTGTAGGTTTTATTGGTACTATTTTGGCGTACATGCGACTTTTTAATCACTTTTTATTGTATATTTTGGGAGGGGTGGTGACCAAAACATAGTGATTCTCGCTTTGTTTTTTACCTATTTTTTTTGCGATGTTCACCGTGCGGGAAAAATTATAGTTTTATAGTTGGGGTCGTTACGAACGCGGTGATACCAAATATGTGTACTATTAACATGTTCATTTTTTTCCTATAATAAAAGACTTATTATAGGGAAAAAAACCATTTTTATTTGTTGATGTAACTTACAACTTTTATTTTTAAACTTTTATAAAACATTTTTATTATCTTTTTTTTACTTTTTTTACTTGTCCCACTAGGGGACATTTAGACTTGCAGCTCTGATCGCTGCTAGAACATATTACACTACCTACGTAGTGTAATGTATTCCAACTGTCATTGTGACGTGACAGTCACTCTGACAGGAAGCCTACGTACACCAGCCTCCGGCTGGTCCTTATAGGCTTCTGTACATGGCAGCTCGTAAGCCATTATCTGGCGTCCGGTTGCCATGGGTACCATCGCCAGCCCCCGTGATTTCACGTGGGGGCTGCTGATCTCCGCTAAACTCCTTAAATGCGGCGATTGCAATCAACCGCCGCATCGAAGAAGTTAACTGCCGAAATCAGCGGCGATGGCCTGCTGATCAGCAACAGGGAATGCAGGGCAAACACCCTGCACAGTTAACCGCTGCTGCGGTGTAGTGCCGCGCGGCGGTTAACTGTCAAAGTACAGACGTAACTGCACGTCGAGGTGCGCAGTTACTGCTCATCTTGACCTACAGTTACGTGAAAGTGCGGGAAGGGGTTAATGGGATTAAAAAAAAGTCCCAAAAAAAAAAGTCATTATCTTGCATAAAATATATTGTATTGCCCCTACACTAAATAAAAACAAAAAACCTACACATATTAGGTATCTATATGACCGTAATAACCTGAAGAATTAATCGAATGGGTTATATAGTGTGAAACGTGAACGGGATAAAAAATAAACAAGAAAAACAATGCTGAGAATTATGGCTGCTGAAATGCAGAGAGGTAAAAACTTTTTTTTCACTTTATTATTTGGTGAAATTGGTATATTTATTGCTACACTGCTTCACTTATGTTTTTTATGTAAACTTTGCACTAGAACTTTAATATTCAGATTGCTTGTTTGTCTTTTATTCCTGTAGTCATTATACTCAATCAATACCATATGAATGGGACCCCTTGACCTAACCATGTGTCGGGAGCTTATACTGTACAGTGTACTTGTGTATTTTTTTTTCAAATGTTTTTACAATTTGTGTATTACATTTTTTATCACTTTTATAAGAACACTGGCGTGCACTCTACTTTTATATTTTGTGTTGCTCCTCAATACTATGTATAAATGTGATTGCAGGGGCCTCTTAAATTAATGGGGCCTCTTAAATTTTTACCAATAACAACTTTACTAACAACCTCATCAAATAAAGAGATGGCGACCAGATAATTTCTTGAAAAATGGGGCTCCGCCACAGGTTAATTTGTTATGCACAGAGAAACTTAGGTCTGCAGCGAGCATGCCCTTGATGACCAATGGATGACATTTTTGCAGGGAAAGGTTCTCCAAGTCGCACGCTGTAACATCTAAAAAAAAAAGAGGGAAAAACATGACTTTAAAGGATAGAATACTGTCAGACGGCTTATTTCGGACCCCCACCATCCCTTATTGAATAAGAGTCAAACTACTGTTGTGGTGAAAGGCCATAGCAGCCGCATTTATTATACAATGTTTTGTAAATAACATCAATATGCAATTTATAATCATAATAAAAAATAAATAACATATAATAACCAATGCACATAACGTCATGCAAAATATCAAAACATTCTTCAACATTTTACCCTGCTCTATCCATCTAACTTATGGGGAGGAAAGAGGTACTTGAAGGCAGTCTCCATTTTAATCCCCACTTTCTATGTGGGTTAAATCTCTTTTACGCTTAGCCGTCCACACTTGACCCAAGGGCACTATATTCAACTTCTCAAATTGCTCCTGGGGACTCCATCCCCCCAGGAACTTCACTAGTTGTATTTTACACAAATCCGATGCCCGACCCATTTTCGTGCACCTGGCCATAAATTTTCTGCCTCCAAGGACCACCTCCCGACACCTTAAAACTCTAAACCACTATGACAAGGAGAAGCAAACCCCTTAATGAGTAAAATAGGGAGGGTGGGCAAGAACTTCTCTCTTCTGCGTGCCAAACTGAATCCCTTCCTCTGCTCAACCCTTACAGAACCTGGCCCATGCAGAGCCCATACCCTCCACCTGCTGGACAGAAATAAACTTACATCCTATCTTTTTAACCCTTTCAGTGACTTCTAAGCCTCCCTGTTTCCACCCCAGTCAAGCCGCATTCTGCTACGGCTTTGCCCTGCTCCATTGCTTTCCATAAATACAGAAAAGTGTAATTTAATAAAAACCATGCCTACATGAATCAAGACCAACTCAGTAATAAATCCCCTCCTGCACTTCCCTGCAGAAAGAGGCTTCTGGGATTAACAAGCTATTGACCTTAGAAGTACTTGACCTCTGTCAGATCTTTTACATCTTTCATAATTGTGGGTGTGAATAGAACAACCTGTATCTAAGAAATCACAGAAATTATAATTTTGTCCCAACAATGGCAGGTTGGTGGGGTCTGCTGTAGACCCATCTGGCCAACTCCCTTTAAAAAAAAGCAGCTCTGCTGGCAGTTGCCATGGGGCAATTGCTATTCTGTCATTGCCAGGGAAAACTACGGGCAGCAAGACATTTCGAGGAAATGTAGTATTACACGGCTCCATTCAAGTTATTGGGTGACCATTTAATGCAAGGTTGTACCCAGTCCTCTGACATGCATTTGTTATAATAAGACATATGGAAAGTCTGTGTACTGTATTTGAATGTGATATATGTTATTGTGAATTATTTTAGCATAAGACCAAATATATAACCTGGCATTCAGAGCTACAGAAGGTTATAGAGTCATAAATCCCAAATAACATGTTCATGTATTTGCAGTCATAATAAGGTTCCAGAAGGTTTGTTACCTTCATATGACATTTACATCATTGGCAGTCACAAATGGAGATGAAATTGTTTCTACTTTATGTTGTATGCATAATAATGTACAGTTACTAGCGCCTACTACATCGCTGTATTGTGCTGCTTTCCTTACCCAAATTCCATATATAAGAAAATACATATATTAATGTTGTAAATAATGTCACCCATGATTCATTATATGCAGAATCTATCCTGCTGTTCTGTAATAGAAGTAATAATTATTCTTCATTCTTCAAGCTTTTATATTCTTAGTATTATTCTGAGAATCTCAATATTACTATGGTATTTATTCATCTTGTGGATTGGGTTTAAAGGTTTGTCCTGAAGTAGTCATTACATTGAGTGGTTCTTAATGAACAGACAGACTTCAACCACACAAAAGAGAATGTGTAATAGACATTTCGCTGCTCGTACTGTGGCAGCTGCTGAAAGGACGCCGGGTGCTTCCTCCATCCACGACCTTCAATTACAAGGGCATTGATGACAAGTGATATTTCAAATGATTCTCCAAGTTCTTGTCTTGCTACTACTAATTTTTAATGCACCTTTTCTTGTACCTTTTTACTAGAAATATTTATTAGCACCGGACTTTACCTCATGTCGTGGAAATGAATAATAAAGATACTGATCGGCTTTCCTAATGATGTTTCCTTTTGATATTCAGATCTGAGAACGAAGAACTTACATTCGGTCACATAATTGACTTTCCAATATCCGCACCCCCAAGTTTTGCTTATGGTTCTCTATTTCCACTGAGGGGGATGAGCGGAGTTTTTACCCCCAATAAAGTCAATATTCCTGGTATTAGTGAGCAACACAAACCAGACTAGTTGCCTAGCCATGCCTCCAAGGCTACGAATGCTGGGACCACTGCCTAGCCTGCAGATCCAACCACCCCCTCTGCCGGTAACATAGAAGACCCCTGTGATGAAGACATGGGAGGAAGTGGTATGGGAGGTGCAGTACAAGTTACTCCTTAAAGGACAAATCTAGTCAAGATTATATTCTGACATGTGGTGGACACACGATAAGATCACCTTTGTGAAGTCTGTCATATTGAGCCACCATGATATGTAGAATAAAAAGGGCACTATAGAGACGTAAAACCAGTGTCGAACTGGAGTACCTTGGGCCCACCAGAGGAAATAATTATTGGAGCCCACCAGTCAGCTATATAGAAATAATGCAACCACTCTTAATTTTGTAGTAAAACGTGTGTAGTAAACCAAAGACCAATATTTACAACCATACAGTGACCCTATAGTGGTAGACACCAGTCCTACACAAGCGCTCTACAGACCATATAACTCAAAGGAGTTTTCCCATCTTATACATTTATGGCATATCCACAGGAAATGCCAAAAAAGTCTGATAGATGTGGGTCCCAGCTCTGGTACCCGCACCTATATCTAGAACTGGCCGCAGAATCCAGCTGGAGACCAGTTGAGTGAAGGTCACTTCATCCTGTTCAATGGGAGTTACAGAAACAGCAGAGCAAGAACTGCTCGGCTGTTTCCATGACAACCATACAACAGAATAGAGACCCTCTCTCCACTGGTCTCCGGCCGGATTCTGCAGCCAGTTCTAGATATAGCTGCGGGTACCAGAGCTGGGACACGCATCTATCAGACATTTTTGTCATTTTCTGTGGATATGCTATAAATGTCTAAGATGGGAAAACTACTTTAATACATTACAGTGAAATCCAGTGACTCACCATTGACGTCTTCTAAGATTGGAGTCGCTCACTTTCCTTTTCTTCTTCATCCGGCCCAGATTCCCTGACGCCTTCTCCCGACTACGAATCGCCTCTGCAGAATTTGAAACACAAACACCTTTGGCTTCTCGCTTTTGTTGCACACAGCCCTCCCCCTGTGCAGTGTCACACAGCCACCCTCCTGTATAGTGCCACACAGCCCTCCCCCTGTATAGTGTCACACAGCCCCCCTAGTTGATAGAGCCACAGAGCACTCCCCCCTGTATAATGCAATGACGTCATCATGCCGGCCTGCACAGGGACTCCGTCCCAGCGGCTTATAGGCTGCAGGGCTAACGTGGCCTGCAGCCTATAATATTCAATTGTATCTGCGGACACAGATACAAGTGAATGTGGCAGTCGCTAGCACCAGGGCCCCCTCCAGTACAAGCAACGCCACCAGGCATGATGGGGCCCGTGCCGCTCGGCACATAACATTTATGTGCTGGGTGGCGTGGATCTCCTCATGCCGCGGACCCCGTAGCAGCCGCTATGGCTGCTATAGTCGGCAGGGGGCCCTAACGCCAGAGCTGCCTACAAGAGTAAGCAGTGGGGCAGGGAGACAATGTCTCTCTGCTCTGCTGCCGGATCCTTCGGTCCTCCGGTGGGCCAGTCCGGCGCTGCATAGCACCGTTTTGACTGTCCATAGAATTCATTTGCTGAAAATACAAAATTTACTAATGACTTGAATAACCATTTGCTTAAATGTTATGTAACATTTTCAGTAACAGAAATCCTTTAGCAGTGCTCACTATATAAGCCCATTCTGGGAATCAGTATCGGTCCAAGACCACAGAGTCCACCGATGTGATCTTCTCACAAGTTTTTATGACATATCAGAAGAACATTTAACTGGATATTCTCCTTTTAACATTGCAGCAATGTCTTTCCTATCCATTTCTGTGATTCCAGCTGACCCACCTGTAATCTAAAAACTACAAAAGAATTAGGTTTTCCAAATGAGTATGTCAAGTAATCACTCAAATACTTGGCTTAGCAGGAAAAATCTATCTACTTTTATGTAGAGCGATGTTACCTACAGCAAAGTCACTGAAATCTTATTAAAAAGTATAATGATGGGAAGTTGAAATTAAAGCGGATCTGTCACCTGAATATGCCGATGTGCATCTGCATGTATACACAGCAGCCCATCAGTGACTGGTGTGAGGGGTCGCAGAGCTGCCTCCCCACATGAATACAGTGGTGTACTAGCTATGAGTCTGCTGTATTCTTGGTTAGTCTGCATTATCCAAACTGCACAATATTTTTTTTTTTTTTTGAGCCACTTAGACTTTTTTTTAGTTTTGCACCACTTGGATTTATAGTAGAGCAGCCCTGTCCCCATAATAGACTGTCCTTAAATGGGACAACACATTCAAGTGACAGATCTGCTTCAAAAGAAATTTAATTTGGTCTTTTATAAGGCAACATTTTGTAATTAATTCAAAGGGCAGGCCATTTTACCCCCATTAAATTGTGCCTTAGGAAACAAGTAAATTAATCTATCCCACCTGTCTGTAGAAGCAAAACAGTACTAACATTTACACTATACAGTGGCATCCGTCAGAGGTATACGTCGGGGTTTTTCGTCAGGGAAATATTCAACTGAGAAAAGGGCCTTACTAGATGCCCACCCTAGGTATTCAGTGATTGATGATCTATATTTCTTATTTGCATTTGCCAAGCACATACCCATTTATAAGTTATTAAACTCAACAATGCCACATCAGTGCCTCCCATAAAGGTGCCAGCTATATAAGTGCATTATTTAAAGAGACACTCCAGTGAATTTTTTTATTGTGGCCCCCGTTTGTAAAGTACGCCTGGTAAGAGGTAGGGCAGGTCATCCTCTTACCAGACATTTTGTTGCCAAACTATCCTGGCTGCAATTATGTCGCGTGATCGCACTGTTACCAGCCGATTCGTACAGCATCTGCGGTGTGGACCCGTAAGGCACTTTCACTATGGATTCCTATGAGACGCTCAATAGGAGTCTCATAGGAGGGCATAGTTAAAGTGACTTCTGGTCCAAACAGCAGACACTGTAGGAATGAGCCGGTCACAGTGCGGTCACGTGACACAATTGGGATAGTTCAGCAACAAAGCGCCGGTAAGAGGATGACCTGCCCTACCTTTTACCGGGTGTACTTTACAAACGGGGGCCACAATAAAAAAAAAATCTCTGGAGTTTCTCTTTAACAATGCCAGCAACATTAATGCACCCACATAGTGTTACATTTATTGCAGTTGCATTTTTTCCTATTTAAGTCGATGAGTTGAGAATGCAAAATTTCCATAGAGGGCAGGTAGCCAGAAATAATATGACATTCTCCACTTAACTCATCACAAGTTCAGACTGCTGCTCTGTCCCTCGCTCATGATTTATGCTGCGGCTCAGTCTGCTCAGATTGGCTGCTCTGTATAAGCACAAGCCCATAATGAGCCCAGAAGTCAATGTATGGAGAACAGATTTCAATTACATTAAAGGATGATTATAATCTACAAGCAACTGAATCACCAGTAAGAAGATCAATGTGTAATTGCTACTCATATAATGAGACATATATGCTGTAATAAGGGGGATTCTGGACATCTGCTTTAATAAGTGTAATAGATGTTTGCCCCATCGCCAAAGGCAATGCAAGTCTAAGAGCAATATGACCTACTATTACCAACAGAGCATATTTTCTACAGTACACTATTTCATTGATTAAGGTCGTCCATTGCTAGTCATATAGAAGATCTTTTCCCGGAATTACTCCTGACATTGGGGGACTCGCTTTAGCTGTATCATTTAATCATTTGAGACATTTTAATGCAATGCAGAAAAGGAACACATAAGATTTGGAAGTTAAAAATTAAAATGATACAGTACTTTATAATATATTCCAATAAAGTCAAAGCCCTGACTAATCTAGACTATATTAATGCTATATTGCATCTGTTCTGAACCCAGCTGCTCGCAAGGCATTCAAAGATCTTACTAATGAAGATAGCCAATAAAGTGCAACCCCCTGAAGTGTCTGGATGTCATTGATGTGGAGTGTAACCTTTAGACAGCAGGTTGAGGCTTTATTATAGCAGCTGGTTTTGCGCTGACAGTTAGTTCCCCCGGGCGCACAGGATGTATGATACTAATATGTGTTGCTAATTGAAGACGCTCCCCTTGCTGTGAGAGCTGATGTCTTTAAGGAATCTTATAATCTTCCTGAAAACGGAGCACGAGATATTATACGCCATCATCAGCCAGGCAACAATCTCCAATCACATGACTAGATAAATAAGTGACCCTTGCGTTCATAGTCGCTCTACATATACAGAGTCCAATCTCTGGAATGATCCATACTTCTTTTAACTCATCATTATGACTGTAATGATATTTGTTTTACTTTTTTCCGTTCTTTTCTTTAAGTCGGTCGTATATGTAATGAACCTAAGCGCTGTCTCTATACTCCTACGCTCTCTACAGCTCATGGGAATCCATAGCTGTTACCCCCCCCCCCCCCACACGGTGCAATTACATGTTGACTTCTGATATAACATCATTTTTTGTGTTTTCCTTTTTTTCAGACGTTGGCATCAGGATTCATTTGAATGTTTAAAAACATGGAAGGTTAATGAGAGGAGGACTCCGAAAACATGACTGCACCATGACTACTGATATTGCTCTCCCAAGTGTCCTTGTTTTCTTGGACCACATAATTAATTCCAACCAAAACCCATACTCCCCATCAGGGCCAGGATGAGAGGTAGGAGACTAAAAGAGAAAAAAGACAAGGCGCTCCATAGCATAATACATAATAGAGAAGGGTGTATTGACTAGGGTAAACTGTTAGGTAAGCGCTCACCTGAGGTAATTGTGCCAGTCCGACCCAATATCATGAAGGGGTGAGTGCCACTTCAACTCTGCTAGTAGTCAAACTACTTTGCGGATCTGTATTAGCAATACGTCCGTAAAAGTGTATGAATAAAATAGTAAAAATACAGGTTTTCTAAGCGATGCAAATAAAAGTATAATCATGATGCTTGTACCTGATGAAGGCTCCGGTCTGGAGAGGAAACGAGCGCTTAGTATCTAAATAAAGCACTTTTAACTATATCATTGGACACATTATACTTTTATCACTTTTAATTTTTCTGCACTTAGAGTGCCTGTATTTTTACTATTTTATCCAGGACGAGGGGTAGGCAGAGTAGGTGGCTGCATAGGACACCATTGGGGTGGGGGAGCAGAATTTTTGGATTAAGTAAAAGTTTTATTCATTGAAGACAGCAAGTGTCGGGCAGCAATATATATATAAAGTGGTCAGCGGGGTGACGGGAGCATAAAAATACTTCTTCTGATCATAGCATCTTCAGAACCAGCACCTGATCCAGTGTCATGATCATTCCTGTCATCATTATTATTGAACCCTCTCTCTCTCTACAGGATCTTGTAAAATATGGCAACAGAAATATATGCTGCTTACCATAGGTGCTAATGGCGTCACGAGAAAGTCAGCAGTGAGCATATCCAGGATACCCACATTCTGGACTCCTAGATAAATAAGATTTCTAGTGGATGACACTCGAGAGATGGTCTTTGACACAATCAAAAACTTTCACAAAGTAATACTGTACTTTAAAGATGTTACATACGGTACTTTATGGTATATTCCTAGGATTTTGGGTTGAGCAGCAATCTCACATACACCACAGAGGTGTTATCTCATGAAGACAAATCCTTTTGGAAATGAAGCAGGCCCAGTAATCAGCTGTTATTATATGGCTGTCCATATAATACATGAATGGGTCAGGTCTACCACTGATGCAAACAAAAAATAGGAATACAGCGCAGATAGTGCATCAACCGCTACAATGATGAGATAGAACAAAGTATGGCCAATTATGCTGACCTGATGGTGTTGCGCTTGGAGCACAATATCCACTGAAGTGATGTGTAGTATTCCTGGGTCCGGCTGTAGATCCCAATGAGTCGAGCCTGGGCTCCTGTCTGGTTAAGGACTTTATTCAGAAATATTACAGAGGGAAATGCAGGGAAAAAACAGATACTCGCCTGGTGCAGTAAGAAAACTCCAATTTGTTGTTATCTCCAAGTAGGATAAAAGAAAATAATTCTCCAAAGTAATTCCAAGGATATTTATTTGCACATGAAAAACTACGCATTTCGAGGCCGGACCGACCTCTTCATCAGGTAAAGTAGCACTATTTTGTACTCTACCTGATGAAGAGGCCTGTACGGTCTCGAAACGCGTCATTTTTCATGTGCAAATAAATATCCTTGGAATTACTTTGGAGAATTACTTTCTATTATCCTACTTGGAGATAACAACAAATTGGAGATTACTGTGCCAGGGCGAGTATCCGTTTTGGCCTGCATTTCCTTCCAGGTCTACCACTGAGACTTAGCAGCTCACTGATCTGGCTCATAGGGGAAAGTTCTAAGCAGGGGACAACCCCCTATGATGGCCTTGTGCTCTAATAGGGCATACAGGCAGAGGTTGTTTTTGTAACATAACCCCTTTAATAATGCAACTTTACTTTTGTTATCCAGATACATTTCTGCTGTTGTACATTTTGTGATTGTTTAGTAGATGTTCCTTTAGATGAGTTTTGCAATGATGCTATTAGAAGGAACACAGGGCTCACACATCATTTATTTGACCAGCGTCTCCATAAAATGTTTGGTTATTTATTACCAGCAAGTAAGAACTAGTCATCTTTGAGGGGCTTGTATTACAAAACAAATCCCTCGGACGACACGTTTGACAAGTTTAATCACATAAAGACATTTCACAGCCTTTCATGGTCATTATCATAGTCACAAGTTTTACCCATTTGAGGAACAAGTCACTAATGTGAGATAACACCTTTTAATTTGTGTGACTTTCATTCCAGATTGTACATATTTAGTAAGAGGAAATAGAAAGGTTAATCAAATAAAGTAAACTAGTGACATCAATTAACTGCAACGTGTGGATTACCATCAGTTAACAGACAGCAAGTATATGGATTACAAAATCATCACGTACACGTGCAAAATAGAAAATTCAGCTGCGGTGAACACAGAACATGAATCCACCACCCCAGTAGGACCAAAATGGTGCTTTACTCTGACTATAAGGGAACCCTGCAAATACAAGAACAACCAAATAACAAGTATTTAAAGCCCTAAACAAAATCAAACCTATACCAAACGCGCTTACCACTAACTCAAATCGATATCTGCACACATGAATATATACACATTTTGGTAATACATATATATATATATATATATATATATATGTTAAGGATCTGCCAGGCACAGCTTCTGTATCCACGCCCACAGGTAATCAGTCTGCACCTGCTTCTATGTCTGTGAGACTGACTCCATCTTCCACCACTCAGGATGGCAGGCTTAGAAGTGGGAGAGCCTATCACAGCATGGCCATACGGAGCTAGCTCCCGCCCTCTGTCTATTTGTACCTGCCTTTCCTGTTCCTCCTTGCTTGTGATTCTTCTCTGTTGGTTTCCTGGCCCTGCTGCAGCTACTTGAACTACTTGTCCCTGCTTCGTATTGACCCTGGCTTACTGACTACTCTTCTGCTCTGCGTTTGGTACCTCGTACACTCCTGGTTTGACTCGGCTTGTTCACTACTCTCCTGCTCTACGTTTGGCACCTCGTACTCTCCTGTTTTGACTCGGCTCGTTTACTACTCTTTTTGCTCACGGTGTTGCCGTGGGCAACTGCCCCATTTCCCTTTGTTCTGTGTTTCCTTGTCTGTTGTCTGTCGTGCACTTATTGAGTGTAGGGACCGTCGCCCAGTTGTACCCCGTCGCCTAGGGCGGGTCGCTGCAAGTAGGCAGGGACTGAGTGGCGGGTAGATTAGGGCTAACTTGTCTGTTTCCCTATCCCTGTCATTACATAATCACAAGCCCATAAACCTACTCTACCCTGGTCCCTCACACCACTATGGACCACCTTGAGACCCTGGTTCAGCAAATGCAGGGTCTCTCCCTACAGGTCCAGGCCCTGGCTCAGAGGGTCAACCAGCCTGATGCTACCATTATAGTACCCCTCACCTCACCTCTTGAACCCCACCTCAAGTTGCCTGACCGGTTCTCAGGGGACCGGAAGACTTTTCTCTCCTTTCGGGAGCGTTTTAGGCTCTATTAAAGCCCCACTCCTCAGGTTCTGAGAGCCAGCGGGTGGGTATAATTATGTCCCGGCTCCAGGAAGGGCCCCAAGAATGGGCCTTCTCCTTGGCTCCTGACGCCCCTGAACTTTCCTCCGTTGATCTTTTCTTTTCTGCTCTCGGACTCATTTATGACGAGACTGACAGGACTGCCTTTGCCGAGAGTCAGATTGTGACCTTACGTCAGGGTAAGAGACCTGTTGAGGAGTATTGCTCTGACTTTAGGAAGTGGTGCGTAGCTTCTCGGTGGAATGACCCTGCCTTAAGGTGCCAGTTTAGGTTGGGTCTGTCGAACACCCAGAAAGACCTGCTAGTTAGCTATCCCTCTTCTGACTCCCTAGACCAGGTTATGGCTTTAGCGGTACGACTTGACCGACGTCTCAGGGAATGACAACGTGAACGTTTATGTGTTTTCTCCTCTGACTCCCCCATGATGCCTCCCGAGGTTCCGTTGCTTCGTTCTTCCACGGAAGACTCGGAGGTACCTATGCAACTCGGGGCCTCCGTGTCCCCCCAACAACGTAGAGAGTTCCGCAGGAAGAATGGTCTCTGCTTCTATTGTGGGGATGACAAGCATCAAGTGAACACCTGTCCTAGGCGTAAGAATAAGCAGCCGGAAAACTTCCGCACCTAAGTGATCATCGGGGAGGTCACTTGGGCGCACAGGTATTTCCCGTAAATATGAAACGTAATAAAATCTTGCTTCCCTTTCAGGTCTCTTTTGGTGGTAGGTCTGCTACCGGCAGTGCCTTCGTGGATTCAGGGTCATCTGCTAATATCAAGTCTGTGGAATTTGCTATGTCTCCAGCTATGCCTTTGGTTGATTTGCCTAAACCTGTCCCGGTAGTGGGTATCGACTCCACTCCTCTTGCTAATGGTTATTTTACACAGCATACCCCTGTTTTTGAACTCCTTGTTGGCTCCATGCATTTGGAGCAGTGCTCTGTACTGTTGATGCAGGGATTATCGTCCGATTTGGTTTTAGGCCTTCCCTGGTTGCAGTTGCATAATCCCATGTTTGACTGGAATACTGGGGATCTTACCAAATGGGGTAATGAATGCTTGACGTCATGTTTTTCTGTTAATTCTATTTCTCCCCCTGAGGAGGTGAACACGCTACCTGAGTTTGTTCAGGACTTCGCTGATGTTTTCTCTAAGGAGGCCTCTGAAGTGTTACCTCCTCATAGAGAATACGATTGCGCTATCGATTTGGTACCAGGAGCTAAGCTCCCTAAGGGTAGGATATTTAATCTCTCTTGTCCCGAACGTGAAGCCATGAGAGAATATATCCAGGAATGCCTGGCCAAGGGTTACATTCGCCCCTCTACTTCTCCGGTAGGTGCTGGCTTCTTCTTCGTAGGGAAGAAGGATGGTAGTCTTAGGCCATGAATTGACTACCGTAACTTGAATAAGGTCACCGTAAGGAACCAGTATCCCCTTCCTTTGATTCCTGATCTCTTTAATCAGGTTCAGGGGGCCCAATGGTTCTCTAAGTTTGATCTACGGGGGCGTATAACCTTATCCGCATCAAAGAGGGGGATGAGTGGAAGACTGCGTTTAACACGCACGAAGGTCATTTCGAATACCTCGTCATGCCCTTTGGGTTGTGTAATGCTCCCGCGGTCTTCCAGAATTTCATAAATTAGATTTTATGAGATTACCTGGGGGTATTTCTTGTAGTGTACCTTGATGACATACTTGTGTTTTCCAAGGACTGGTCCTCCCACATTGAGCATGTCAGGAAGGTGCTCCAGGTCCTTCAGGAAAACAAACTGTTTGCGAAGACCGAAAAATGTGTGTTTCGGGTGCAGGAGATACCATTTTTGGGTCAAATCCTCACTCCTCATGAATTCCGAATGGACCCCGCCAAGGTCCAAGCGGTGGCGGAATGGGTCCAACCTGCCTCCCTGAAGGCGTTACAGTGTTTCTTGTGGTTCGCTAATTATTACAGGAGATTTATTGCTAACTTCTCGGTCATCGCTAAGCCTCTTACGGACCTCACTCACAAGGGTGCTGATCTCCTCCGCTGGCCTCCTGAGGCTGTCCAGGCTTTTGAGGTCCTTAAGAAGTGCTTTATCTCGGCCCCGGTGTTGGTTCAGCCCAACCAAATGGAGCCATTTATCGTGGAGGTTGACGCGTCCGAGGTGGGAGTGCGGGCTGTCTTGTCCCAGGGTACCAGGTCCCTCACCCATCTCCGTCCCTGTGCCTACTTCTCCAGGAAGTTTTCGCCCACTGAGAGTAACTATGATATTGGCAACCGCGAACTCTTAGCCATTAAATGGGCATTTGAAGAGTGGCGCCACTTCCTGGAGGGGGCTAGGCACCAGGTAACGGTCCTTACCGACCACAAGAATCTGGTTTTCCTAGAATCGGGCCGGAGGCTAAACCCGAGACAAGCTCGATGGGCGTTATTTTTTACCAGATTCAATTTTTGGGTTACCTATAGGGCTGGGTCTAAAAATATTAAGGCTGATGCACTGTCGCGTAGCTTCATAGCCAGCCCTTCTTCGGAGGAAGATCCTGCTTGTATTTTGCCTCCAGGTATAATCATTTCCTCTATTGAGTCTGATTTAGTCTCTGAAATTGCTGCTGATCAAGGTTCAGCTCCCGGGAACCTTCCTTAGAACAAGCTGTCTGTTCCCCTGCAATTCCGGCTAAGGGTACTTAGGGAAAATCATGACTCCGCACTATCTGGTCATCCAGGGATCCTGGGTACCAAGCACCTCATTGCCAGAAACTATTGGTGGCCTGGGTGGCCTAAAGACGTTAAGGCCTACGTCGCCGCTTGTGAGGTTTGTGCTAGGTCCAAGACTCCCAGGTCCCGACCAGCGGGCTTACTACGTTCTTTGCCCATTCCCCAGAGACCTTGGACCCATATCTCCATGGATTTTATCACCGATTTGCCTCCATCTCAAGGCAAGTCGGTGGTGTGGGTTGTAGTAGACTGCTTCAGTAAGATGTGCCACTTTGTGCCCCTCAAAAAACTACCCAATGCTAAGACGTTAGCTACCTTGTTTGTCAAACACATCCTGGGTCTCCATGGGCTCCCTGTCAATATTGTTTCTGACAGAGGGGTACAATTTGTTTCTTTGTTTTGGAGAGCCTTCTGTAAAAAGTTGGAGATTGATCTGTCCTTCTCCTCTGCCTTCCATCCTGAAACTAATGGCCAAACCGAGAGGACTAATCAGTCTCTAGAACAATATTTAAGGTGTTTTATCTCTGACTGTCAATATGATTGGGTCTCATTCATTCCCCTCGCCGAATTTTCCCTTAATAACCGGGTCAGTAACTCGTCAGGGGTCTCCCCCTTTTTCTGTAATTTTGCGTTTAATCCACGGTTCTCCTCCGTTTAACCTGGTAGTTCCAACAATCCCGAGGTAGAGGTCGTTCATCGGGAACTGTGCACAGTCTGGGCCCAGGTTCAGAAGAACCTAGAGGCGTCCCAGAGCATACAAAAAAACTCAGGCAGATAGAAGACGTTCTGCTAACCCCTTGTTTATGGTCGGGGATCTGGTGTGGCTATCGTCAAAGAACTTGCGCCTTAAAGTCCCGTCCAAGAAGTTTGCTCCCCGGTTTATAGGGCCGTACAAGGTCATTGAAGTCCTCAATCCTGTCTCCTTACGACTGGAGTTGCCCCCATCTTTTCGAGTACACGACGTGTTTCATGCCTCCCTCCTTAAACGCTGCTCCCCGTCCTTGGCTCCCTCGAGGAAACCTCCTGTCCCCGTTCTCACCCCTGAGGGGGTAGAATTCGAGGTGGCTAAGATTGTGGACAGCAATTGTGGCTCCCTCCAGTACCTGGTCCATTGGAGAGGATACGGGCCGGAGGAGAGGACTTGGGTACCCGCCCGGGATGTTCACGCTGGGGTATTGGTCAGGAGGTTCCACCTTCGTTTCCCCAATAAACCAGGTCCATCTAGAAAGGGTCCGGTGGCCCCTCATAAAAGGGGGGGTACTGTTAAGGATCTGCCAGGCACAGCTTCTGTATCCACGCCCACAGGTAATCAGTCTGCACCTGCTTCTATGTCTGTGAGACTGACTCCATCTTCCACCACTCAGGATGGCAGGCTTAGGAGAGGGAGAGCCTATCACACCATGGCCAGACGGAGCTAGCTCCCGCCCTCTGTCTATTTATACCTGCCTTTCCTGTTCCTCCTTGCTTGTGATTCTTCTCTGTTGGTTTCCTGGCTCTGCTGCAGCTTCTTGAACTACTTGTCCCTGCTTCGTATTGACCCTGGCTTACTGACTACTCTTCTGCTTTGCGTTTGGTACCTCGTACACTCCTGGTTTGACTCGGCTTGTTCACTACTCTCCTGCTCTACGTTTGGCACCTCATACTCTCCTGGTTTGACTCGGCTCGTTTACTACTCTTGTTGCTCATGGTGTTGCCGTGGGCAACTGCCCCGTTTCCCTTTGTTTTGTGTTTCCTTGTCTGTTGTCTGTCGTGCACTTATTGAGTGTAGGGACCATCGCCCAGTTGTACCCCGTCGCCTAGGGCGGGTCGTTGCAAGTAGGCAGGGACTGAGTGGCGGGTAGATTAGGGCTCACTTGTCTGTTTGCCTATCCCTGTCATTACAATATATATATATATATATATATACACAGTATATATATATATATATATAAATATATATATATATATATATATATATATATATATAGCACACAAGAAAATGGCGACAGCACTCTGCGAACACTAATGCCACCTAAGCCACTAAATACAAATAAATATGCATTACTGCTAAATCTACTTACAATAGTGCGGTTCTTAGCGCACATTTTGATCAAATTGTGTGTGCTCACCTGCCACGACAAGGCGACCTCTATGAGGTGCGAACTTACACTGCACGTACACCCATAACTGGGACTAAGCCTACATATATTTGGGAATGGTAGGATCCAGCATTAAACTAATTAAAGTCACCGAGGGCAGAATGGGAGGAGTGCAAGATCAAAACTGGAAGCAGTCACTAACCCCACATATATGAATCACATAAACAACACAAAAATTTGAAGAGCAAAATCCAACAAGATAAAAAAAAACATGTATACAAGTGCAAGAACGCCTGTTACTGCAAATTTATACCGCACACAAGAAAATGGTGACAGCACGCTGCAAGCACTAATGCCACCTAAGCCACTAAATTTAAATAAATATGCATTACTGCTAAATCTACTTACAATAGGGAGGTTCTTAGCGCACATTTTGATTATATTACGTGAGCCCACCTGCCACGACAAGGAGATCTCTGAGATGGGAACCTACGCTGCACATACACCCAGAACTGGGACTAAGTTCTGGCTGTATGTGCAGTGTAGTTTCCCACCTCATAGAGGTCGCCTTGTCGTGGCAAGTGGGCTCACAGAATTTGATCAAAATGTGCGCTAAGAATGTTTAATGTTGATTATCTTGTTACAATGGCGCCTGTCAAGGGGTGGGATATGTTAGGTAGCAAATAAACAGTCAGTTCTTGAATTTGATGTGCTTGAAGCAGGAAAAATTGTAAGGATCTTATCGACTTTGACAAGTCGGTTCGATGTCGTAACGCGTAGCCCATTAAACAAATTATTTATATTACATCGACCTCTCCAACTTCATTATAGCAGCGCCGTTCATAGGTCCTATTTTTGGTCTTTTCTACATCATAGAGGTGTGGACTGGATGGAAAACAAAAGAGAAAAAGAATGACTCCAATCTGAGAAGACGACACCTGTGAGTCACTAGATGTAAATGTTTATTCTCCCTATGACTGATCAGTACAGTAGTAACTGTATGATCTGCAGCGAGATGATGGGTGTATCGTTATTTTTTGTGAAACAGAAACTACCAGCATATCCTTACCATTGTTCAGGCTATACTATGAGCCGTGGTTTTATGCCATACAAACTTATATGGCACGCATTAAACTAAATTTGCTAATTATTTATCTGTATATATATGTATGAGCTTGGTTCTGGAGTTATATACATCATGCACCAAATATATATGCACCAAAGAGAAGCTCAGCACATATATACAACTCGAGAACCAAGCTCAGCATATATTATAAAGCACCAGAACCAAGCTCAGTACATAAATACAACACCAGAACCAAGCTCAGTACATATATACAGCACCAGAACGAGCTCAGTACGTATATATACAGTGAAGGAAATAAGTTTTTGATCCCTTGCTGATTTTGTAAGTTTGCCGTCAAAGACATGAACAGTCTAGAATTTTTAGGCTAGGTTAATTTTACCAGTGAGAGATAGATTATATTTAAAAAAACAACTGAAAATCACATTGTCAAAATTATACATATTTATTTGCATTGTGCACAGAGAAATAAGTATTTGATCCCTTTGGCAAACAAGACTTAATACTTGGTGGCAAAACCCTTGTTGGCAAGCACAGCAGTCAGACATTTTTAGTAGTTGATGATGAGTTTTGCACACATGTTAGATGGAATTTTGGCCCACTCCTCTTTGCAGATCATCTGTAGATCATTAAGATTTCGAGGCTGTCGCTTGGCAACACGGATCTTCAGCTCCCTCCATAAGTTTTCGATGGGATTAAAGTCTGGAGACTGGCTAGGCCACTCCATGACCTTAATGTGCTTCTTTTTGAGCCACTCCTTTGTTGCCTTGGCTGTATGTTTCGGGTCATTGTCGTGCTGGAAGACCCAGCCACGAGCCATTTTTAATGTCCTGGTGGAGGGAAGGAGGTTGTCACTCAGGATTTGACGGTACATGGCTCCATCCATTCTCCCATTGATGCGGATAAGTAGTCCTGTGCCCTTAGCAGAGAAACACCCCCAAAACATAATGTTTTCACCTCCATGCTTGACAGTGGGGACGGTGTTCTTTGGGTCATAGGCAGCATTTCTCTTCCTCCAAACATGGCGAGTTGAGTTAATGCCAAAGAGCTCAATTTTAGTCTCATCTGACCACAGCACCTTCACCCAATCACTCTCAGAATCATCCAGATGTTCATTTGCAAACTTCAGACGGGCCTGTACATGTGCCTTCTTGAGCAGGGGGACCTTGCGAGCACTGCAGGATTTTAATCCATTACGGCGTAATGTGTTACCAATGGTTTTCTTGGTGACACTGGTCCCAGCTATCTTGAGATCATTAACAAGTTCCCCCCGTGTAGTTTTCGGCTGAGCTCTCACCTTCCTCAGGATCAAGGATACTCCACGAGGTGAGATTTTGCATGGAGCCCCAGATCGATGTCGATTGACAGTCATTTTGTATGTCTTCCATTTTCTTACTATTGCACCAACAGTTGTCTCCTTCTCACCCAGCGTCTTACTTATGATTTTGTAGCCCATTCCAGCCTTGTGCAGGTCTATGATTTTGTCCCTGACATCCTTAGAAAGCTCTTTGGTCTTGCCCATGTTGTAGAGGTTAGAGTCAGACGGATTAATTGAGTCTGTGGACAGGAGTCTTTTATACAGGTGACCATGTAAGACAGTTGTCTTTAATGCAGGCACCAAGTTGATTTGGAGCGTGTAACTGGTTTGGAGGAGGCTGAACTCTTAATGGTTGGTAGGGGATCAAATACTTATTTCTCTGTGCACAATGCAAATAAATATATATAATTTTGACTATGTGATTTTCTTTTTTTTTTTACATATAATCTATCTCTCACTGGTAAAATTAACCTAGCCTAAAAATTCTAGACTGCTCATGACTTTGACAGTGGGCAAACTTACAAAATCAGCAAGGGATCAAATACTTATTTCCTCCACTGTATATATATATATATATATATATATATATATATACAGCACCAGAGCAAAGCTCAATACATATATACAGCACCAGAACAAAGCTCAATACATATATGCATCACCAGAACTAAGCTGTATTTATGTACTGAGCTTGGTTCGGGTGCTGTATATATATACTGAGCTTTGTTCTGCTGCTGTATACATGCACTGACCTTGGTTCTGACAGTGTATATATGTACTGAGCTTTGTTCTGGCAGTGTATATATGTACTGAGCTTGGTTATGGCATCGTATCTGTGCATTAGCCGGGAGATTTGTTGCAGCTTACTGCGCACGCCGCAATGAGTTCCACCCTTCTCACAGTGCACAGTCTAACTAAATGGCCTGAGCATGCTTAGAATATTGAATGTGCGCATATAGGTCTTTATGTAATGAGTGAGTTTAATATAATGAGTGTCGGTAGGTAGGTAGGTAGGTAGGTATGTATGCTTATGTAATTATATACATAGTGTGGCAATCCAGTTAAACATTCTGGACAGGGAATATCTTTAGTTAAAGTCCACTTTAATATAGGGTGTATTTGGAATATTGTAATTGTTTTATTTGATATTACAAATATTTTTCATGTGACTGAATCAGCTTGTGTAATGCACAGTCTTCGCTTCACTTCAATAGCAGAAGGCTGTAATACTGTGAACCGCCACTTCAAGTGTGTGGGCGATTCACAGTGTGAGCACTGGGGGCCCTTCAAAACAGCTGATCGGTAGGGGTGCGGAGGGAGGTGAGGGAGGCGGCGGGGACAAACACTTTTTCTAGGAATTTATATTTAATGGAGACTAAATCAGCTCTGCTTCATATGTTTAACAAATTCAAATATTCAGTTACAATAATTAAAAGTTACATTTTCAAGCTTTACATTTAATTATATAATGATGTACCTATTGCTTATGTTTTAATTCAATGACATTTTGCCACATTAGATGTTTTTGATGTACTCAGTATAAAGAAAATCAAAGCAAACCCATTTCTACAAAGCAGTTACTTGTTATTCAGAGACAGAGATAGAGAATAAACAGTTTTATGAGGTAGCAGAGTGAAATGTGATGAGCAATTTTTTGCTCATCACAGTTTGCGGACAGTTTTTTTTATTCCCTTGATAAAAGTAAAAAAGATTGATGTCTTTTGCTCTACTGTTTTCTGCTGTTGATTGATCATTGTGACTCTACTAAAGGAATCATTGAATAAACTTCATAACAATCCATGATATAACATAACAAAAGACGGCAAACCCCCAGCAGACCGCGAGATGTCATTTAGAATTAATAAGTTCGACTAAATAATAAGCATATGATACAATACAATGTGTGGGGTATTGCAATAGGTTTTAATTTCCAGTGTGAAGTTCCACCATTGGCTAATGTGTAAGCTGCAAACGTAAAATCTATCATCTAATCTTATTACTATCCTACTTTTCATCTTTACTTTGTGCAGTGCAGCATAAACATCCACTTTTTTTTTTCAGTGGAAACTATCAACAAGCTGCTGTTGATAACTGTGTATCCCATTTCATTATCACATGAAGGCTGACATGGTGATGATAATCAGATTATTTTGATGGTAATGAGTTATGGTGCATGATATATTAACCCTATTATGGCTAGTTAATAGAAGTTGGGCACTCATTTGGAACTCTTGCCAATTAGCCGAAAGCCGATCTCTTTCTTTATCTCGCTCTCTCTCTCTCTTTCATTGTAATTCTGTCTCTAACGATAATGAGATGACTGCTGACAAGTTCCTGCCCTACCCATAGCATTGAGTGGAGCGGCAGGGCACTTGCTCGTCCTCCGCTCCATTCAAGCTCCTACTCACTATGATGCTGCAGTGAGGAGGAACTGGAAATTTGTGACCCCCATTCTAGTGATTGTGGTGGTTCCAATGGTGAGGCCCCCAGTCATCAGACATTTAGCACCTATCCAGTGGATAGGTGATAAATGTTAATCTTGGAACAACCCATTTGAAGGCCTGGTCTGAGGTCTCCCTTTACTTAGGGTTCTGGTCTGGGGTCTGTCTTAGTTTAGGTGTTTTGGAATGTGAATTGATTTTGGGTCTAGTCTGGGGTATTTTTTATATAGGGGTTACATCTGGGAGTCTCATCTGGGTTCTTTATTAATTTTGAGATCTGGACTGTGTTTGTTTTAATTTAGGAGTCTGGTCTGAGCTCTGTGCTCTGTATTTATGTTGAAGTCTGGTCTGGGATCTGAATTTTGGGGCTTGGTATGGTGTCTGTATTAATTTTGGGGTTTGGTCTGGTGTTTAATGCCTCTCCTGCCCCAGTCCTACATTTTCTACTTATGGGGCTGATAGTATGTGTGGTACCATTG
Organism: Rhinoderma darwinii; assembly: GCF_050947455.1. Taxonomy (NCBI): domain Eukaryota; kingdom Metazoa; phylum Chordata; class Amphibia; order Anura; family Rhinodermatidae; genus Rhinoderma; species Rhinoderma darwinii. Next base: position 120,216,520 of record NC_134692.1, read on the forward strand.
TTTGTGTTTTTACCACCCCCACCCCCCAAGATTTTGTTCCTAAATCGGCCCCTGGGAGCAGCAAGTCACAGAAGAGGGAGAGCTAGTCAGCAGAGCCTGCCCAGCCTCAATATCTTATTAGATAATAGGAGAAGGATGGACCGTGGCTACCAATACTAGCTGCCGTGTTGGACAGTGAGAGACTGAGAAAATGCTAGGCGTTAGAGGAGCCCAGCAGCAGGGACCCCCAAAATTAAACGTGCACTCTTGAGGAAAGATTACACAGATGGTCAGTATCAGAGTGTAGATAGGGAGGAAAGAACATATAACAGTATGCAAGAAGGAGACATCCCAGAGGCTGTGCAGCACCCAAAAAAGACTGTGGAAGGTGAGGAAGGAGGGGAATCACACTCTCTACAGCATCAGTGTCTGTCAGTGCAAGGGGGATCAATCCCTCATTGGCTGTAGAAGCAGAAAGCAGTATAGGGATGAAGCTGTACTGATACATGGGAGCTAGTGAAGGCAAAAGCATCCTGGGCACACAAACGTCATAGCCAGCATGTATCACTGGGAGGGACACCTCCACATGAGTAAACTTTGAAACTAGGAGCAGGTGGCAAACTGATTATCAGGGCGTTTGAAAATCTTTGAAGGAATAAAGATGGCAGCCTGAAACTTAGTGCAACTTTTTAACTCAAAGTAACCACTAGCATGTTAAAAAAAAAAAATGGTTTCCATGTCACAGATATCCATAGTTTATCCATATTCTTCAACAAACAAAAGCAAAATTACAAAAAATGAATTTGTACTCATAACTTTAAATTAGCTGAAAGCTATGAGGGACTACAAATCCCAGGTCACCTACCCAGTCAAAATCCTATAGACTGATAATTTTTCCATATGTTAGACAATATTATTATTTTCCTGTAGCTTTCTGCAGAAAAAAATGACAATTCCTGTCCAAAAACACTCTAGGCAGTGAAATAGCAGTTACTACCTCCACCCACACAAGCCATTTAATATCCCAGTTAAAAGGTGGGAAGGATAACTCACTGAACATATGTACTGGGCACCTGTTTCCATGGAAACTTATAATTCAATTTACCATTTACCATAAATATAGTGATAAAAAAAAAAAGAGCTGCTTGGCCCGTGCACTAGTAAAAACACTGCGGGGTGCAATGCATCAAATTTTGTCACCTGGCTACAATAACGTCTGCATAGTAACTACTCAGTAACCCAGTGCACAATAAAATATTATATTCAGCTGAGGCTTTGTGTGATTATTTCTGTGAACAATATACCCTGCAGACATGAACAAACCCTTTTATTTTACAGTCTTGAAGGGTTACTTCTACATAAAGGGGGGATTCTTTTTAATGACAACATTAATTTAAGGAATTGCTAGTTGTGTAATTACTTAATACAATCTTTAAAATTATACGTTTCACTTCTCTGCTGAAAATTTCTTAGGTGTCGTTCACATCTGTGTCGGAACTCCATTCACGGGTCCCATCAGACCTTTCTGTCAGCAGAACCCATGAACGGAATCCAAACTGAAACATACGCGTTTGCATCACCATTGATTTCAATGCTGACAGATCTGGCGCAAATGGTTTCCGTTTGTCACCATTGTGTAAGGGTTCCGCTGTTTTGACAATCAATACCGTAGTCGACTGCGCTATTCAATCCGCCAAAACAATGGAACCCTAACACAACAGTGACAAACGAAAAACATTTGCACCGAATCTGTCACCACTGAAATCAATGGTGATGCAAACGCGTATGTTTCAGTTTGGATTCCGTTCATGGGTTCCCCTGACGTAAAGTTCAGACGGAACCCGTGAACAGAGCCTTAGGGCTTGTCCACACACAACTGAATTGCTGCAGAAAATTTCTGCAGCAGCAATTCCGTTAAAAAATGCAGACATTTCGCTACCGGCAAAAACGCACCATTTCTTGGGTTTTTACGGCAGAAAATGGTGCGTATTTTGCCGTGTTTTTCCCAATGTTAGGAGATGGTGACGTCTCCTCTGAAAAACGCAGCAATTCTGGCCACTTTCCTCAGCAGGAATTGCCATGCTGCGGTCCGAAAAATATGCACCGCAGGTCAATTTCTGGACGGAATTTTTACGCAGCGCGTGGATGAGATTTGTTAAATCTCACCCACTATGCTGCTACTGTATTGTGCTGCGTTTTTTCCGTCCAAAATTAGATCCCAAAAAAGCGGCAATTCCGCAGCGTGTGGACGAGCCCTCACTATTGAAATTGATAGTAATCTCACTCATGCATCTGTGTTGTTCCTTTGAAAAGAGTATTTATATTTCTATACTCTTCATTACTATTATGATAACATATAATATATCAGATCAGCATACGTTGACTTGCTCTCCATTGTTTACCTATATTTCTGCAATGTTATTTGTTTTTTCACACTAACGTTGTGGTTATAAGGACCTGAAAGGACTATTGGGTAAAACAGTGGCTTTGTGCTCATTCACATGGCTCGTATCCAGCCAAACAGCACGACTAGAACTCATGTGTATCGCCTTTGTCAGTCGGAAACACGTGCCCCACAAGTCCATTTGCAGAATCTCAGTTTATTCATGTCCTACTTTCCATGGCACAGTAGTGACGGCCAAGAACGTTAATGCTTAAAAACAATTTATTATCAGACCCTCAAACGAATTATCCGATATTATTTTATCATCTTGAAATAATTTCAAATGATTTCCTACCTGCTTGTTCTTCTAGTGCAGTAGTCACCTCCCTGTCGCTCTTCAGTTATTCCCAAACTACAATTCCCAGCATGACCTGACAGCCTGCAGATGGTCTAGTGAATGTCCTTAAAGAGAACCTTTCACCTGCCCATACATGTGCGGCTTAGTGCAGCATTTAACAGGCCGGGCTGCACAAACCCTGGGGCACTATTCATTTTTTTCCTATCCTCCTCCGTTATTTAGATATCGGTGCTGTTATATTTGGCGCCCGATATTTAAATAACCCCCTGAACTGTCAATGGGGCGTGTAATGGCAAGGGGGCGTGTAACATCGCTATGACACTGTCCAATCAGCTACGGACAGTGGCATAGCAAGAGCTGGAGAGAGGAAAGCGTGTGCGGGTGCACGCGCAGCTCGGAGCTGTGCGCGCATGCTCGCGTACGCTCTCACTCACTCTTCAGTTCTCGGCAGAGAGATCACAGTCTTGTACTTGTCTGCCGAGAGCTGAAGAGTGAGTGAGAGCGTGCGCACGCATGCGTGCACAGCTCCGAACTGTGCGTGCGCACGCACACGCTCTCCTCTCTCCAGCTCTTACTGTGGCACTGTCCGTAGTTGATTGGACAGTGTCTCAGCAATGTGTCAGACCTGTGTGTCAGAGATCCGCAGGACCTGCTCTCAACCCAGCCGTCAGTCCAGCTAAGCTGATGGAATCGGCTGAGACAGAACGATACTTCTTCTATGTATACAGGATACATAGAATCTGTATCTTAAAAAGTAAAAAAAAAAAAAATTTTTTTTAATAAAAACTATTTGAAAACTTGCTTGAATAAAATAAACAAAATATATTAATTTAATTAAAACAATTCTTTCAAAGTGTACAAAGCCTTTAAACTTGCAATAAATTTCTGATCAGGGGTATAGCTATAGGCAGTGGCGTAACTACCGCCGTAGCAGCCGTAGCGACTGCTAAGGGGCCCGTGGCATGAGGGGGCCCGTGTCGCCCACCGGCACGGGCCCCCACCATGGCCGGAGGCTCCGCTAGCAGCCGCTATGGCTGCTACAGCGCGACGCCACTGAACACGACTACGGCAGAGCAGGGAGGTATCTCCCCGCTCTGCCATTAAACAAAAGACATGTATCCCCTATCCGCAGGATAGGGGATACATGTGTGATCGCTGGCAGCGATAGGGAGAACGGGGGACCGAAAGCCCCTTGAAGTTCTCCATCACAAACCTCGGACTTCCGGGGTCTGTGTCGGCAGCTCCGTAGAAATGAATGGAGCGCCGGTCGCGCTTGTGTGCATGCGTGACCAGCGCTCCTTTCATTTTTATTGAGCTGCGCAGACGCCGGAAGTCAGAAGTTAGTCATGGAGAACTTCGGGGGACTTTCGGTCCCCCGTTCTCCCTATCGCTGCCAGCGATCACACATGTATCCCCTATCCTGTGGATAGGGGATACATGTCTTTTGTAGGACACACTGTTTTTTTGGGGGGTTGGAGCTGCATGGCGTTACCTACAGGAGGGGCTGTATAGCGTTACGTACAGGGGGGGCTGTATAGCGTTACCTACAGGGGGGCTATATGGTGTTACCTACAGGGGGGCTGTATGTCGTTCTCTACAGGGGGGCTGTATAGCGTTACCTACAGGGGGCTGTATAGCGTTACCTACAGTGGGGGCTGTATAGCGTTACCTACAGGGGGGGCTGTATAGCGTTACCTACAGGGGGGCTGTATAGCGTTACCTACAGGGCGGGCTGTATGGCGTTACCTACAGGGAAGGCTGTATGGCGTTCTCTACAGTGGGGTCTGCATGCCGTTCTCCACAGTGGGGGCTGTATGGCGTTATCTACAGGGGGGCTGTATGGCGTTATCTACAGGGGGGCTGTATGGCGTTATCTACAGGGGGGCTGTATGGCGTTATCTACAGGGGGGCTGTATGGCGTTATCTACAGGGGGGCTGTATGGCGTCATCTACAGGGGGATGTATGGCGCTATCTACTGAGGGGGCTGTATGGCGTTATCTACAGGGGGGCTGTATGCGTTATCTACAGGGGGGGCTGTAAAAAAGGCACTATCTACAAGCGGGGGGTTGTGTGACACCCAAGGGAGGGGGGGTTGTGTGACACCCAAGGGAGGGAGGCCCCAGTCAAAAGTTTGCTATGGGGCCCAGTCTTTCCTAGTTATGCCACTGGCTATAGGGGGTGCAAAGTTAGCAGTTACACACACAACATGGGTCCTGGTGCCAGAGGGGGCCCAAAAGTTTGTCTGCCACCTAAGAAGACACAAGTATTAGCAATGATGCATGGTAAGTGGGGGCCCTGTTACAGATTTTGCACTGGGGAGCTACAAGTTAAAGCTGGTTCGCCAGAACTTTTATATTGATGGCCTATTTTTAAAAAAGATTATCAATATCAGATTGGTGAGGGTCCGATTCCCAGCAACCCCACCGATCAGCTGAATGAAGTAGTCGCATCGTTCGTTTCCTCTGCCTCTTCGCAGTTTACAGGAACAGCGCCCTACACTTCCATGGCAACTGTACCTGGTATTGCAGTACCAGAATGAAACTCAGCTGCAATCCCAGGCACAGCCACTAGGGGAGTGTACGGTGCTGTGCCTGATAAACATTAAAGAGGCTCTGTCACCAGATTTTGCAACCCCTATCTGCTATTGCAGCAGATAGGCGCTGCAATGTAGATTACAGTAACGTTTTTATTTTTAAAAAACGAGCATTTTTGGCCAAGTTATGACCATTTTTGTATTTATGCAAATGAGGCTTGCAAAAGTCCAAGTGGGCGTGTTTAAAGTAAAAGTCCAACTGGGCGTGTATTATGTGCGTACATCGGGGCGTTTTTACTACTTTTACTAGCTGGGCGTTGTGTATAGAAGTATCATCCACTTCTCTTCAGAACGCCCAGCTTCTGGCAGTGCAGACACAGCCGTGTTCTCGAGAGATCACGCTGTGTCGTCACTCACAGGTCCTGCATCGTGTCGGACGAGTGAGGACACATCGGCACCAGAGGCTACAGTTGATTCTGCAGCAGCATCGGCGTTTGCAGGTAAGTCGATGTAGCTACTTACCTGCAAACGCTGATGCTGCTGCAGAATCAACTGTAGCCTCTGGTGCTGATGTGTCCTCGCTGGTCCGACACGATGCAGGACCTGTGAGTGACGTCACAGCGTGATCTCTCGAGAACACGCTGTGTGTCTGCACTGCCAGAAGCTGGGCGTTCTGAAGAGAAGTGGATGATACTTCTCGTCAGAACGCCCAGCTAGTAAAAGTAGTAAACACGCCCCGATGTACGCACATAATACACGCCCAGTTGGACTTTTACTTTAAACACGCCCACTTGGACTTTTGCAAGCCTCATTTGCATAAATACAAAAATGGTCATAACTTGGCCAAAAATGCTCGTTTTTAAAAAATAAAAACGTTACTGTAATCTATATTGCAGCGCCGATCTGCTGCAATAGCAGATAGGGGTTGCAAAATCTGGTGACAGAGCCGCTTTAAATGGCATGGGGGTGTGTTACTTATCACTCTGGCACTGTCTAATCAGCTATGGACAGTGTGAGAGCAGCTTGTGCTTTGTGATCTCATTCACGATATATCACACAGTTTTGTCGTTCTGCAGAGAGCGTACGCACACGCCCGTTCGCGCACACATCTCCGACGTCGCCGCTCTGGATGATACTCCCGCTGCCATGGAACAGAAGGCGAGGAGAAGAAGATCTACTGACATCCAGGCATGATGCTCTCTGCAGAACGACAAGACTGTGTGATCTCGCGAGAGAGATCACATAGCACATGCCGCTCTCCGTAGCTGATTGGACAGTGTCAGAACAATAAGTAACACGCCCCCCTGCCATTTAGAAATAAAGAAACACCCCATTGACAGTTCAGGGGGTTATTTACATATCAGGCGCCAAATATAACGTCACCCATATATAAATAACAGAGGAGGAAAGATGTTTTTTTAAGTGAGACAAGGTTTGTGCAGCACTGCTTACTACATGGTGCCCTCAGCTGCACTTGTATGGGCAGGTGAAAGGTTCTCTTTAAAGTGACTGCAACGTTAATCGCTGCAGCCCCTTCCGTCAGCTGATCCACTAGGGAGTCGAGAGTTGGACCTCAACTGATCTGATATTGATGACCTATCCTAAGTATAGGCCCGAAAAACCCCCTTAACCCCTTCCCTCTTTAGCCACTTTTGACCTTCCTGACCAAGCCTCATTTTTCAAATCTGACATGTTTCACTTTATGTGGTAATAACGTCGGAATGCTTGTACCTATCCAAGCGATTCTGAGATTGTTTTCTCGTGACACATTGGACTTTATGTTACTGGCAAAATTTGCCCGATACATTCAGTATTTAATTGTGAAAAACACCAAAATATAGTGAAAAATTGCAAAAAATAGCATTTTTATCAATTTAAATGTATCTGCTTGTAAGACAGGCAGTTATAACACACAAAATTGTTGCTAATTAACATCCCCCATGTGTCTACTTTAGTTTGGCATCGTTTTTTGAACATCCTTTTATTTTTCTAGGACGTTACAAGGCTTAGAACTTTAGCAGCAATTTCTCACATTTTCAAGAAAATTTCAAAAGGCTATTTTTACAGGGGCCAGTTCAGTTCTGAAGTGGCTTTGAGGGCCTTATATATTAGAAACCCCCAAAAAGTCACCCCATTTTAAAAACTGCACCCCTCAAAGTATTCAAAACAGCATTCAGAAAGTGTTTTAACCCTTTAGACGTTTCACAGGAATGAAAGCAATATAGAGGGGAAATTTATAAATTTCGTTTTTTTTTGCAGAAATTCATTTTGAATCCATTTTTTGTGTAACACAGAAAGTTTCACCAGAAAAATGCAACTCAATATTTATTGCCCAGATTCTGCAGTTTTTAGAAATATCCCACATGTCGCCCTAGCGTGCTTATGGACTGAAACACAGGCCTCCGAAGCAAAGGAGCACCTTGAGGATTTTGGGGCCTTGTTTTTATTACAATATATTTTAGGCACCATATCCGGTTTGAAGGACTCTTGCGGTGCCAAAACAGTGGAAACCGCCCACAAGTGACCCCATTTTGGAAACTACACCCCTTGAGGAAATTATCTAGGGGTATAGTGAGCATTTTGACCCCACAGGTTTTTTGCAGAAATTATTGGAAGTAGGATGTGAAAATGAAAATCTACATTTTTCACAATAAAACGTAGGTTTAGCTCATTTTTTTTTCATTTCCACAAGGACTAAAAGAGAAAAAGCACCACAACATTTGTAGAGCAGTTTGTCCCGAGTAAAACAGTACCCCACATTTGATCATAGACTGCTGTTTGGACACATGGCAGGGCTTAGAAGGGAAGGAACCCCATTTGGCTTTTGGAGCTCAAATTTAGCAGGAATGGTTTGCGGAGGCCATGTCACATTTGCAAAGCCCCTGAGGGCACAAAACAGTGGAAACCCCCCACAAGTGACCCCATTTTGGAAACTACACCCCTTGAGGAAATTATCTAGGGGTATAGTGAGCATTTTGACCCCACAGATTTTTTGCAGAAATTATTGGAAGTAGGATGTGAAAAATGAAAATCTACATTTTTCCCAATAAAACGTAGGTTTAGCTAATTTTTTTTCATTTTCACAAGGTCTAAAAGAGAAAAAGCACCACAACATTTGTAGAGCAGTTTGTCCCGAGTAAAACAGTACCCCACATTTGATCATAGACTGCTGTTTGGACACACGGCAGGGCTTAGAAGTGAAGGAACCCCATTTGGCTTTTGGAGCTCAAATTTAGCAGGAATGGTTTGCGGATGCCATGTCGCATTTGCAAAGCCCCTGAGGGCACAAAACAGTGGAAACCCCCAACAAGTGACCCCATTTTGGAAACTACACCCCTTGAGGAAATTATCTAGGGGTATAGTGAGCATTTTGACCCCACAAATTTTTTGCAGAAATTATTGGAAGTAGGATGTGAAAATGAAAATCTACATTTTTCCCAATAAAACGTAGGTTTAGCTCATTTTTTTTCATTTCCACAAGGACTAAAAGAGAAAAAGCACCACAACATTTGTAGAGCAGTTTGTCCCGAGTAAAACAGTACCCCACATTTGATCATAGACTGCTGTTTGGACACACGGCAGGGCTTAGAAGGGAAGGAACCCCATTTGGCTTTTGGAGCTCAAATTTAGCAGGAATGGTTTGCGGATGCCATGTCGCATTTGCAAAGCCCCTGAGGGCACAAAACAGTGGAAACCCCCCACAAGTGACCCCATTTTGGAAACTACACCCCTTGAGGAAATTATCTAGGGGTATAGTGAGCATTTTGACCCCACAAATTTTTTGCAGAAATTATTGGAAGTAGGATGTGAAAATGAAAATCTACATTTTTCCCAATAAAACGTAGGTTTAGCTCATTTTTTTTCATTTCCACAAGGACTAAAAGAGAAAAAGCACCACAACATTTGTAGAGCAGTTTGTCCCGAGTAAAACAGTACCCCACATTTGATCATAGACTGCTGTTTGGACACACGGCAGGGCTTAGAAGGGAAGGAACCCCATTTGGCTTTTGGAGCTCAAATTTAGCAGGAATGGTTTGCGGATGCCATGTCGCATTTGCAAAGCCCCTGAGGGCACAAAACAGTGGAAACCCCCCACAAGTGACCCCATTTTGGAAACTACACCCCTTGAGGAAATTATCTAGGGGTATAGTGAGCATTTTGACCCCACAAATTTTTTGCAGAAATTATTGGAAGTAGGATGTGAAAATGAAAATCTACATTTTTCCCAATAAAACGTAGGTTTAGCTCATTTTTTTTCATTTCCACAAGGACTAAAAGAGAAAAAGCACCACAACATTTGTAGAGCAGTTTGTCCCGAGTAAAACAGTACCCCACATTTGATCATAGACTGCTGTTTGGACACACGGCAGGGCTTAGAAGGGAAGGAACCCCATTTGGCTTTTGGAGCTCAAATTTAGCAGGAATGGTTTGCGGATGCCATGTCGCATTTGCAAAGCCCCTGAGGGCACAAAACAGTGGAAACCCCCCACAAGTGACCCCATTTTGGAAACTACACCCCTTGAGGAAATTATCTAGGGGTATAGTGAGCATTTTGACCCCACAAATTTTTTGCAGAAATTATTGGAAGTAGGATGTGAAAATGAAAATCTACATTTTTCCCAATAAAACGTAGGTTTAGCTCATTTTTTTTCATTTCCACAAGGACTAAAAGAGAAAAAGCACCACAACATTTGTAGAGCAGTTTGTCCCGAGTAAAACAGTACCCCACATTTGATCATAGACTGCTGTTTGGACACACGGCAGGGCTTAGAAGGGAAGGAACCCCATTTGGCTTTTGGAGCTCAAATTTAGCAGGAATGGTTTGCGGAGGCCATGTCGCATTTGCAAAGCCCCTGAGGGCACAAAACAGTGGAAACCCCCCACAAGTGACCCCATTTTGGAAACTACACCCCTTGAGGAAATTATCTAGGGGTATAGTGAGCATTTTGACCCCACAGGCTTTTTGCAGAATTTATTGGAAGTAGGCCGTGAAAATGAAAATGTAAATTTTAACCAATAAAACGTAGGTTTAGCAAAATTTTTTTTCATTCCCACAAGGACTAAAGGAGAAAAAGCACCACAACATTTGTAGAGCAGTTTATCCTGAGTAAAACAGTACCCCACATGTGGTCATAAACGGCTGTTTGGACACACGGCAGGGCTCAGAAGGGAAAGAACACCATTTGGAGTTCAAATGTAACTGGAATGGTTTGCGGTGGCCATGTCGCATTTGCAAAGCCCCTGAGGGGTCAAAACAGTGGAACCCCCCCACAAGTGACCCCATTTTGGAAACTACACCCCTTGAGTAAATTATCTAGGGGTATAGTGAGCATTTTGACCCCACAGGCTTTTTGCAGAATTTATTGGAAGTAGGCCGTGAAAATGAAAATGTAAATTTTAACCAATAAAACGTAGGTTTAGCAAAATTTTTTTTCATTCCCACAAGGACTAAAGGAGAAAAAGCACCACAACATTTGTAGAGCAGTTTATCCTGAGTAAAACAGTACCCCACATGTGGTCATAAACGGCTGTTTGGACACACGGCAGGGCTCAGAAGGGAAAGAACACCATTTGGAGTTCAAATGTAACTGGAATGGTTTGCGGTGGCCATGTCGCATTTGCAAAGCCCCTGAGGGGTCAAAACAGTAGAACCCCCCCACAAGTGACCCCATTTTGGAAACTACACCCCTTGAGTAAATTATCTAGGGGTATAGTGAGCATTTTGACCCCACAGGCTTTTTGCAGAATTTATTGGAAGTAGGCCGTGAAAATGAAAATGTAAATTTTAACCAATAAAACGTAGGTTTAGCAAAATTTTTTTTCATTCCCACAAGGACTAAAGGAGAAAAAGCACCACAACATTTGTAGAGCAGTTTATCCTGAGTAAAACAGTACCCCACATGTGGTCATAAACGGCTGTTTGGACACACGGCAGGGCTCAGAAGGGAAAGAACACCATTTGGAGTTCAAATGTAACTGGAATGGTTTGCGGTGGCCATGTCGCATTTGCAAAGCCCCTGAGGGGTCAAAACAGTAGAACCCCCCCACAAGTGACCCCATTTTGGAAACTACACCCCTTGAGTAAATTATCTAGGGGTATAGTGAGCATTTTGACCCCACAGGCTTTTTGCAGAATTTATTGGAAGTAGGCCGTGAAAATGAAAATGTAAATTTTAACCAATAAAACGTAGGTTTAGCAAAATTTTTTTTCATTCCCACAAGGACTAAAGGAGAAAAAGCACCACAACATTTGTAGAGCAGTTTATCCTGAGTAAAACAGTACCCCACATGTGGTCATAAACGGCTGTTTGGACACACGGCAGGGCTCAGAAGGGAAAGAACACCATTTGGAGTTCAAATGTAACTGGAATGGTTTGCGGTGGCCATGTCGCATTTGCAAAGCCCCTGAGGGGTCAAAACAGTGGAAACCCCCCACAAGTGACCCCATTTTGGAAACTACACCCCTTGAGTAAATTATCTAGGGGTATAGTGAGCATTTAAAAAAATGTTTCAATTAAAATCCATGGATGTGTGATAAACTTTGAAGCACTCTTTTATGCACAGGCCAGGTTTGTCGGGACAGGTTTCACAATGATAAGTTGTGTCTCGTCTTCTCCCTCTGTTGTAACACACTTTACACCTTTTTTGGCTCCTTCCCTTTTTACCAGTGGGGGGGATTTCGCCAGGAAAGTGTTGCCCTGGTACAATACGTGGACCATCGCTTCTAGAAGTACTGGGGCTCTCCCCTTCCTGGTCCCCAAATACAAGGGCCTTGATAACCGCTTCTTGAAACTGAAGGAATGTCCCTGTCCGGCCTGCACATCGGTATAGCACGTAAGCGTTATACAATGCCATCTGTACCACGTGCACGGCCAGCTTTTTGTACCACGTCTTTGTTTTACGCATGGCACTGTACGGCTTCAGTACTTGATCAGAGAGATCAACACCTCCCATGTACTTATTGTAGCCGAGGATGCAGTCTGGCTTGGGGGTCATTGTGGTGCTACCTCGGACAGGGACAGGGGTGATGCCACTACCGTGTATTGTGGTCAACATAAGGACGTCCCTCTTGTCCTTATACTTGACCAGCAACAAGTTATCGCTGTGTAGTGCCCTGCTTTCTCCTTTTCTTAGGGGTTGCCCAATCAGATTTTTAGAGAGGCCTCTCTGATTTTTGCGCACGGTGCCGCATGCTACAGTACTTCTGGTGGAGAGGCATTTAAATAGTGGGATGCTGGTATAGAAGTTATCCACGTAAAGGTGATAACCCTGGTCCAGCAGTGGGTGCATCAAGTCCCACACTATTTTTCCACTAACTCCCAGGACAGGGGGGCATTCTGGAGGTTCTATCCTGGTGTCCTTCCCTTCATAAACCCGAAACCTGTAGGTGTACCCTGAGCTGCTCTCGCACAGCTTGTACATTTTAATTCCATACCTCGCCCTCTTGCTTGGCAGGTATTGGCGGAATTTTAGTCTCCCCTTAAAATGTACAAGGGACTCGTCTATTGCTATGTTCTTTTCGGGGGTGTACACTTCCTGAAATTTGGTGCAGAAATAATCAATCATTGGCCTGATTTTGAATAGGCGGTCGTATGTGGGGTCATCACGGGGCGGGCACTGTGCATTATCATTATAATGCAAAAATTTCAGAATAATTTCAAATCGTGCCCGGGTCATTGCCATGTGGTATAATGGGGTGCTGTATAAAATGTCCGCACTCCAGTATTGCCTAATCTCTGTTTTTTTTACTAGGCCCATATGTAGGACAAGGCCCCAAAATTTCATCATCTCCGCTGCCTCTATGGGGGTCCACCTAGCAAATGATGACGTGGGGTTTTGGGCTAAAAATTGTTGGGCATATAAATTTGTTTGGGCCGCCATTACATTAACAAAATCCTCAGTGAAAAACAGATTGAAATAGTGAATTTCTGCGAGGCCTACAGTCTCAAATAGAATTCCAGAGCTCCCTGTGAAATCTGGAATGTGAGGCTCATAATTATCAGGGGGTGGGTTCCACAGGGTATCGCTCATTTGGGGGGTTGCCTCAGCTGATGTCCTGGGGCGTCTTTGCGGGGGTTCCTCATCACTGGATGAGGATGATGAGGTCAAGATGAATGGGGCAATTTCCTCTTCTCCCTCGCTGGCCGATTCAGTGTCAGAGGCCAGGATGGCGTATGCCTCCTCAGCGGAGTAGAGCCTTTGAGATGATTGGGCCATTTTTATTAGGGGGGTATGTAGTGCTTCAACACGTGTAATACTCTTTATAGAGGTGGTTTTGTATGTTGTGCTTTTACACGTGTAATATGAAATTTATAGGAAAAAAAAAAGAAAAAGAAGAGAAGAATAAGAAAAATTTAGGAGAAAGAAATTTATTGAACGTTCAATATAGAACTGTAAAAAAAACTGAGCTACAACTGTGTCGCTACGCTATCAGAAATTTAGTGAACAAATTTCAGTTAAAAAAAACTGAATGTATGTCACTAAATGGACGCTGACTATAAGATGTAAATTTATACTAAAACTGTCGCTACGCTATCAAAAATGTAGTGAACAAACTTCAGTTAAAAAAAACTGAATGTTCGTCACTAAACGGACGCTGACTATAACGCTATAAATTTATACTAACTGTCGCTACGCTATCAAAAATTTAGTGAACGAACTTCAGTTAAAAAAAACTGAATGTTCGTCACTAAACGGACACTGACTATAACGCTATAAATTTATACTAACTGTCGCTACGCTATCAAAAATTCAGTGAACGAACTTCAGTTAAAAAAAAACTGAATGTCCGTCACTAAACGGATGCTGACTATAAGATGTAAATTTATACTAACTGTCGCTACGCTATCAAAAATTTAGTGAACGAACTTCAGTTAAAAAAAACTGAATGTCCGTCACTAAACGGACGCTGACTATAACGCTATAAATTTATACTAACTGTCGCTACGCTATCAAAAATTTAGTGAACGAACTAAATGTCCGTCACTAAATGGACGCTAACTATAAGAAGTCAATTTATTCAAACTGTATAAAAAAATATATAGCTAGAACTTCTGCTATATATCTTTTTTTACAAAACGGACGTCAGTAAACGTCCGCTACTCTAATGCTAGTCTTTTTTTTTTACAGTTTTATAAAATGAAGAAAAAAAGGCCAAAAAAAAACCTGCGTAAACAAATTACCACTGAGGCTGATTATTAGACTCAGCACTCAGTAGCCGCAGGGCGCACGCAAAAAAAAGGTGCAGTAATAAAAAAGGCCAAAAAATAAAAAAAATTACCACGGATGCTGATCAGTGATGGCGGTCACTGATCAGCACTCAGTGGCCGCAGGGCGCACACAGGGAGGTGCAAAATACAAAAAAAAAGGAAGTCCTGTGCCAAAAATTGGCGGTCAGTGATGGCGGTCACTGATCCGCACTCGGCGGCCGCAGGACGTAAAAAGGGAAAGATGGGGAGGGTGGGATGGGGGGGGAGGGTACAGGGATAAGAAGTTTAGGAAAAAAAACAAGTGCTGCTGCTAAAAAAAAAAAAAATCAGCAGCAGCACAGTTGATGATGATGACGGTTCACTCTTCTGCAGGAAGCAGTCGGATGAAGACGTCACAGCAGGATCGCAGCACAGAAGGCCTCAGATTCGGTAAGTTGGCTTCACAGACGGTCACACCAGCTCTGCTCACCGTTCCTAACCGGAATGAGGTGGGCAGGGCTGGTGTAGGGTGTTTCAAACACCCGCCATGGCTGCGATTGGTCGGTCGGTGCTGACCGACCAACCATAGCGATCTGGGGGCTGGCATCACCGCCATTTTTTACATGGAACATGGTAGTCATTGGTGCTGTCCTAGACAGCACCAATCACCACCATATCACTGTGCCCTGTGGCACAGTGATTGGCAAAAGCCGCAAACAGCCGCAATTGGCCGGTCTGAATTGAACGGCCAATGGCGGCGATCGCCGATGCGGGGGGGAGGCGACACCCCCCTGGGCATCGTGTACAGATGTCCTGCTGTTATGAACAGCAGCCATCTTTACTTTAAAACTTTTATTTTTGATACGGTAACCCCTTCTGCATTTGACGTACATGTACGGCAAGATGCGGGAAGTCAATGCTTTCCATGACGTACATGTACGGCAAATGTCGGGAAGGGGTTAAAGGCCCTTTAACCCGGACTAATAATCAGGTGAATAAGAATTCATATAAACGCTCTTTTCGTCCATTAAGTTGTTAAAAATCGCAAAGATCAGCCGATGAACGAGCAAACGCTCATTCATCGGATGAATGCATCTTTTATGCGGTTAATAAAATTAGCTAGTCAGAAGCACATTCCCCTGTATAAACTGTGTTGCCGACGTGATGCAAATGCATGGGATGAACAATTGTAGTAACGATGGTTTTCCCCACACTAAACGATCATTGCTCTGTTTAAAGGGAGCAAGCGAGCTGTATTGTCCATCAGCGATCGTTTTAAAGGTGGTAAACAAGGGCGATATCTGCCCATGTAAAATTACCTTTAGACTTCTGTTTCTAAAGCTGATTGGTTGATTGAATCTGAGCATTTTGGAATAAATTACATAATTGTATTATATAAATATTTAACCTTGAAAAATCAATTTACAATATCTAACCATTAAAATCTAGTTAAAAAGTTAAAGGGGTATTCCGGTTGCAACAAGTTACCCCCTATCCGTAAGGTAAGGGGTAACTTGCTGATTGGTGGGTGTCCGACAGTTCGGACCCCCACCGTTTACGAGAACCGGGAGTCCGAAGTTGCCCGAACCCCAAGTTTGAACCGAGCGGCAGGTCGCTCATGCGCACTGCCGCTCCATTCATTCTCTATGGGAGCGCAGGAAATAGCCGGGTGTAGTGTTCGGCTTTTTCTGGCGTTGTCATAGAGAATGAATGGAGCGGCAGTGCGCATGAGCGACCAGCCGCTCGGTTCAAACTTGGGGTTCAAGCAACTTCGGGCTCCCCGTTCACGTAAACGGCGGGGGTCCGAACTTTCGGACACCCACCGATCAGCAAGTTATCCCTTACCCTACGGATAGGGGGTAACTTGTTGTAACCGGAATACCCCTTTAAAGGCTATGTAAAGCTTTGAAAGGCAAAACATTTTTTTAATTAAAAAAAAAAAAAAAAGGTGTATCAGTGTGTTTTGTGTAACTTTGTAAATGCTTTTTATTAAAAATTTGTTTTACATTTTTAGATACTGCTGCTCTGTGTTCTCTATACTGAGCAACTGTATCTTTCGATATGATCTGAATCTGTCAGTCCCGCGGGTCTGACGGGTTCAGTGTCGGTGGATCCTGCATATCTCTGACATGCAGGATCCATCTAAGTTATGAAGTTATAGAGAATTCAAGGCTGCTGTATCTAAAAAAGTAAAACAAATTTTTAATAAAAATTATTTACCATGCCATGCATGAGTGAGGACGAATGTCTCTGAGCTCCTCCGGTATCCAGCACTAAAGAGGGTTTTTGGCTGCTTATATCCATCATGGGACGCACGATAAAAAGCAGGTCAGGACCCCTGATGCCTCCACAGAACTCACACGGAGACATTCAATCCTATTTCCACCCGCACGAGCCGCGGGAACTTCCAACGCCATACTCACCCCAAGATGGCCATCGGAGCCGCTCCTCCATGGAGGAATGCCTGGAGAGGGCTTCCCTTCCCAACCTTGCACCCTCTGTGGTTGTGGAGGGCCCTGCTGTGTCCTCTGCTCTTGCTGGGACTGCGAAATTGGTCACCAGAAGTCACAATGCCACGTATTCCAGACTGGAAATGACTCCATCTTCCTACAACTGGCGTGGTCCACGCGCCATGCAGACATGAGGTGGAGAAGCCCCGAGACAGTCGCCATTCAGAGACCCTGAGCCCTCTCTGAGACCACAGACCGCTGCGCGAGTCCCGCTGCAGCTGGGCAATTCTGCATTCCAGTCCAGCCTCCATTTTACCTCTCCAGTAACACAACAAGTGCCTGGCTTGTGTGACAGATTTCTGGACAGCCTTCCCATCGCTACCCCAGGGCAGTGAGTAGCAACATAGTCTCCTCCAGCACCCCACGTACAACCGCAGGACTTCGAGGTACATCAAGTGGGAGGTATTGTGGCACAAACTGGGACAATTTCGCCACCAATGGCCATTACTGGCCCAACCTGGGACTCTATCATACACCTCTCGCTAATTACGCCATCTCTTCTTGTGCCAGACGACATAACCTCTCCCATGGACCACCTATCAGGGTTCCCCAGCCTACTAACCACACAAGCTCTGGTACCTGAGCATCTTCCTGTGTCATCCGGACTCACAGATTGCTTACACCCTGCAGACCAAATCAGCCAGACGGGACCACAGGTCAACGCTACCTCCTCAGGTTAGGAGAATACCAGACCTGCCACGTTGGCGGACATACAGATGTTGTTAAATGTCTTTTCATGTACAAACTGTGCCTCGAACAAGTCTACCCGCTCCAAACCTACTGGTCTGCTCCTTCCTCTGCCTGTTCCTGATGCCCCTTGGCAGCATATTGCTATGGACTTTATCACACACCTTCCCCCCCTCAACTGGATGTACTATGATCTCGCTAATAGTGGATCATTTCTCTAAAATGGCACACTTTATTCCGTGACTGGTCTTCCGTCTGCTCCTCGCCTGGCAAATCTGTTCATTCTACACATTTTTCGTCTGCACAGACTTTCTCTGCATATTGTCTCGGATCGGGATGTACAGTTTATGTCCAAGTTCTGGAGAGCCCTGTGCAACCTGCTAGATGTTAAGTTGGACTTCTCTTCCACCTATCACCCGCAGTCCAATGGTCAGGTGGTGAGGACCAATCAAATTTTGGAGAATTATCTCCGTCATTTAGTTTCCGCCCAATATCACAATTGGGTACAACTTCTGCCTCAGACGGAATTCTCGTATAACAAACACACAAGTGAGTCTACTGACTCGTCCCCATTGTGTACAGCCAACATACTCGGGTTCCTCTTCCTGTGCCAGCCATGACTCAAGTTCTTCTTTTGGGACTTTTATTCACATCTGGCAGCAAACTAAGTCTGCGATCCTCCAGGCAGTGGACCGCATGAAAAAGCATGTCGATAAAAGAAGATAAGTTCCTCCCCAATTCTCTCCCGGAGTCAAAGTCTGGATATCCTCGAGAAACCTTCGTCTCAAGATGCCCTCTCGCAAATTCGCTCCCAGGTTCTTCGGTCCTTTCGAAGTTCTGCGACGAATTAACCCTGTATGCTATAAACTTCAGTTGCCTCCTACTCTCAAGAAAAAAGCAACCCTACCACCAACTACCTATCAGAACTGTTTGACCTACTTACCGATGCTAAGAGTAGTAATCTTATTACTTTGGATGAATTTAAACGTCTGTATAATCCCACTCCCACCCTTGCAACCTTTTACGCTTTACCAAAGGTCCATAAAAATAAGAACCCTATCCCTGGAAGACCTATAGTGTCGGGAAACGACAACCTTACACAGGGCATAAGTCTTTATGTGGACGAGATTCTGTCCCCTTTTGTTTCTGCCCTCTCATCTCACCTTAAGGATACTAAGGACACCGTCACCAGGATTCAGGAGATCAATGTCACCCCCACCACTTTGTTGGCGAGCATAGACGTGGAGTCATTGTACACTAACATTCAGCACGACCTGGGTCTCACTGCAGTTAAATATTTTTTGAGCACCAAAGGCACACAATTTCATCGTCATAATAATTTTGTTCTATCACTATTACGTTTTCTACTCACTCATAATTTTTTCACTTTTGATGCCAAATATTATCATCAGATAAAAGGCACGGCCATGGGCACTGTTTGTGCACCTTCCTATGCCAACCTTTTCTTGGGTTGGTGGGAAGACACCATTGTTTTTTCCGACGATCTACTTTTCTTTACGTCACATATCTCCTTTTGGGGCAGATATATTGATGACATTCTCATCCTTTGGGATGGGGATGTCAACATTTTCACTGACTTCATGTCTATGCTCAATACCAACTCTATCGGTATGAAATTCACCTTTGATATAAACGATCGGGTAATTGATTTCCTGGACCTTAAGATCTCTCTGGACCCTGTTGGCGGTGTCCAAACTGATATATTTCGAAAAGCTACAGCGACTAATAGTTTCCTGCATTGGAACAGCTATCACCCACCTGCCCTGAAGAGAGGGATACCTATCGGCCAATACCTACGCGCCAAACGCAACTGTTCCGATGAGTCATCTTTTCAGAAAGAATGTGATGGTCTTTACCATAAATTTTTGGCACGGGGGTATCCTAAAAAGTGGCTCCATAGGGCCTATGCTAGGGCCAGGGCATCTCAGAGATCTGAACTACTCTCTGATAGAGGTGCTGTATCCGTATTGCCACCATCATCCAATGCCATTCGTTGCATTGGCACTTTTGACGTGTGCTCCTCTCAGGTGGTTGGCGTTCTGAGAAAACATTGGTCTATCCTTACCGCTGACCCAGATTTAGTGGAGGTACTCCCGGCCAATCCTGCTATTACCTATCGTAGGGGTAAAAATCTCCGTGACTTTTTGGTACATAGCCATTTTTCTCCCATCTCCCATAATACACCATCTACATGGTTAAAATCACCTGTAACTGGCTTCCACCCCTGCGGTAGATGTTCCTTTTGTCCTCTGATGCCTAGAGTTAGAAGTTTCACTAACCCCTCAGACAACAGACTATATCACATTAAGCAATTTCTTAACTGCCAGAGTAGCGGGATTGTCTATTTGGCTAAATGTCCCTGCCCGAAATTGTATGTCGGTAAGACTCTGCAGGAACTGAGGAGGAGAGTATCGAGACATCTTAGTACCATCAATTTGAAAGAGGATACCACTCTCTCTAGACATATGCATAAGTTCCATTCTGACAACCCCAAGCTACTCCAATTTTGGGGCATTGAACAACTAAAACTGGGACCCAGGGCTGGCAACCTAGATCAGAAACTCCTACAGGAGGAAGCACGCTGGATCCACCGCCTTGGTACCATGACCCCTCAGGGATTAAATGAGGGTTTCACTTACAGTGCCTTTCTTTGATCCGTTCTTCATTTCCCTTCATGTACTGTGTGGATGTCTCCATTGTCTACTGTTATTTTGTATGATTTCCGTATCGTCTATACTCATTTACGATTAGTTGGCGTTTTTGGTTTAGATTAATCGCCAGTATCATGTAAATTTTGCCCCCCTTTTTAATAGGGTGGCCATATCTCTATTTATGTTATGGTTTATTTTACTATGGAATCACCATTTATGACCATATATGTCTTTTAATGTGCGGCCGCGAGTACTAAATTTGTTCTATTATATTAATTATATACATTCATGATTCATTTACATATGGAGTATGTATTGTCCCTATTGGGATATTGGATACACCTATCATTGATGGGTACACCATTATGGGTAAAAAGGAGGGCTGTGGTCACTAGGGTTCATGACTGAGAGTGGGAGGGACTTTCTGACACTTTTGACATTTATGTGCTATTCAGATTGTTTTGTCTGATTATATATCGCTGTGTTCCCCTCTGATTGCACTGTACAGTTGTATATAGTATAGACTGCCCCTGCAGCCCCGATTGGGCGTCCCCTGCAAAAACGGGGGACATTACTATTCCCTTTGTTAGGGGCCAGCTGACATTTACGGCTCACATGCCGGTTTGTCAAGTTTTCGTGGCTGTCTACACTTTCCTTAGTCCCTATCATGTCAGTTTGCGACTGTGCACTTTTCCCATACTAAAGCAGGCAATGTCGACTCTGTTTTCATCATTATCTTTCTAAGTCCGATGTGGACATTGTTGCGCACGCGTGTTGCTATTGTGATAGTATCATTATATGCCTGCTCTGAGTCTGGAATGACAGCTACGGCGCCTGCGCTGACATGCGATGCTTTCTGCTGTTGCCTTAGTGCTCAACATTTTTCTAAGTGCCCATTATGTGCCATGGCGCATGCGCGGCTATTCTGAGGGAGTTTATCACGGGGCGTCTACTCTATGTCCTATTGTCAGCAACGGCGCTTGCGCTGATCCCTGATGTAGCGGTGTTTTCTCTCAGCATTTTTCTAAGTTCTTGCTATGGCCTACTGCGCATGCGTGTCTTCATTGACTAATTTTGTTGTATCGACAGTGTATCCATGTTGCTCGGTGCCTCCTATTGGCTCCTCAATAGGATGATCTCTATTGGCCGGGCAGCATCATCTGTTCTTTGCGCTGTCCTGTAGTGGCTGATTGGCGGCCCGTTCCTCTACACGCCCCCCCATTTACGTCACTCCATATTGCCATAAAGGTTTCCGTTTTCTCGCCGCGTCGCCATTAGCCCCATGTACCCCTGAGGACGCTACTAGCTAGCGAAACATGTCGGGGGGGCTTTAAAGTGTGTTTTTAATTCCTGTCCTAGCCGAATTTAATGCCTATTTACTAAGTGTGGCTTCTATCTTACAAACTGGCTTTAACTCAGTCAGTATTCACCTTGGCCGTTTGAATGATTTGCCGAGCCTTCCAGCTGGCTGATTTTCACTTTCACTTCGGCACTGTGACAGTGATAATTTTAAACTGACGTTTATGTGGTCTGTCTTTTTGCTACACGTAGCTTAATAAAAAATTGTTAGTTTATTTTCCTAATTAATTGTGGGTAGTCAGGAAATAAGGGTTTTTGCTTGCCTGTTGGCATTCCTGTCTTGATTGTATATTTTACCTGCTGACTACCCAGGGTCACAATTGCTCTCTGTTTAATATTGCTGGGTTAATTACCCTTTTCTTTTTGACCCTGTTCCCACTGTGGAACTCTTTATACTGCATACTGTTCATTTGATATGGCTGGTTTTTTGTCTAAGAAGCCCAACATAGAGACTCTGTCCGCTGAGGTGGCTTATGTCTTTTCCACTGACAATATTCCATTGCATCAATTTGACATCCATACAGCGTTTAGGGACCTTCAAAAAACATATCAAAAATTTGTGCGCTCTTGTTGGGAGATAGCCAGTCTTGAGACCTATATACAGCAGAAGATTGTCTATAGGGGTCTTAGAATTAATATCACACCTAACTCGCATCGTGACAATACTGCCTTCACAAAGGGGTGGGAGGACCTTCTTACTGAGAGTTCCTTGCGGATGCTCCAGTATTTGCTGGAATTCGAGAAGCAGAGCTACAGTAAAATTGGTGCTCAACTTGAAAAAGAGATAGCGGATATACGGGTCTTCCAGTCCTGTCCTGAATTCGCTGCATCAGAGGCTAAACTACAAAAAAACATTGAGAAATTACAGGGTGAGATAAAGGAGCGTAAACATCGCAAATACATCCGGGATCGGAGGGACTTCGATATAGGCCAAATCTACACGTATAGGACACGCTTTGTTCCTACCCCCAAACAAACTACTGTATATACCGATTTCTCTGAATCGGATACTTCGGGCACGGAATTTTCTAGATCTACTGGCGATAGTCCCAGACTAGGTACTAAGCGTAAGGTTAGGAACACCAGGCCTGGCTTTTCAAAGAAAACCTCTACTGTATCTAAGCAGCCTCCTATTGGACCCCTGATTAGAAATAGACCATGTCCACCTGCTGTCTCCAACTCCTCATCTGTCTTATCTACATCTGTTCCTACCTATGCCCAAAGTGCTACAAGCATGATGGGCAACTCTCAGTCACCAACCCCAGGTGCAGCTTCGAGTGGTGGCAATGGTACCAACACTACCATGGGCCCTTCTACTACATTTCCTTTTTTAGGACCACTCAATATGCACTGGGGACTCAAATCATAAATTCAAACATACCAACCACCAACGATGACGATATGCAGATAATTAATTTGTCTTCATACAGTCTAAACTCACATCAGTTGACCCTCTTACAGAGGGGACTCTCATACACCCCTGCACCCCCTTTTAATGAATTCACATGGGCAAAGGATATTAATCTTTTCGCGAGAAAACTGGCCCTACATAAGCATTTTAAGGGTTCCATACAGGACGGTATCCGTCAGGATCGCCAAGAGCAAAATACCATGAGGGCTCTTGAGAGTCTCCTTCGTGAGAACCAATATGGAGTCTCTGAGGCGGTTGGCCCCTTTTCGTCGCTACGCCCCAAATCCAAGCTTACTCCCCCTTTCTCTCAGTATGGACATATTGATGTTTTTGTTAAAATGGTCTGTAAAGACCTTAAAAGCTTGAGAGGTGACAGGTCTATGGCCTTTTGTAATCTTAGCAGTGATGAGAGGATGGCGTTGGACGATTTATGTGGTAATGCGGATTTGGTGTTTAAGCCCTCGGATAAAGGAGGCAATATTGTAGTGATGGACCGTGTGGATTATGCAGACATGGTCCATAGGCTACTAGGTGATCATACAACTTATACTACCCTAAAAAGCAACCCTACCACCAACTACCTATCAGAACTGTTTGACCTACTTACCGACGCTAAGAGTAGTAATCTTATTACTTTGGATGAATTTAAACGTCTGTATAATCCCACTCCCACCCTTGCAACCTTTTACGCTTTACCAAAGGTCCATAAAAATAAGAACCCTATCCCTGGAAGACCTATAGTGTCGGGAAACGACAACCTTACACAGGGCATAAGTCTTTATGTGGACGAGATTCTGTCCCCTTTTGTTTCTGCCCTCTCATCTCACCTTAAGGATACTAAGGACACCGTCACCAGGATTCAGGAGATCAATGTCACCCCCACCACTTTGTTGGCGAGCATAGACGTGGAGTCATTGTACACTAACATTCAGCACGACCTGGGTCTCACTGCAGTTAAATATTTTTTGAGCACCAAAGGCACACAATTTCATCGTCATAATAATTTTGTTCTATCACTATTACGTTTTCTACTCACTCATAATTTTTTCACTTTTGATGCCAAATATTATCATCAGATAAAAGGCACGGCCATGGGCACTGTTTGTGCACCTTCCTATGCCAACCTTTTCTTGGGTTGGTGGGAAGACACCATTGTTTTTTCCGACGATCTACTTTTCTTTACGTCACATATCTCCTTTTGGGGCAGATATATTGATGACATTCTCATCCTTTGGGATGGGGATGTCAACATTTTCACTGACTTCATGTCTATGCTCAATACCAACTCTATCGGTATGAAATTCACCTTTGATATAAACGATCGGGTAATTGATTTCCTGGACCTTAAGATCTCTCTGGACCCTGTTGGCGGTGTCCAAACTGATATATTTCGAAAAGCTACAGCGACTAATAGTTTCCTGCATTGGAACAGCTATCACCCACCTGCCCTGAAGAGAGGGATACCTATCGGCCAATACCTACGCGCCAAACGCAACTGTTCCGATGAGTCATCTTTTCAGAAAGAATGTGATGGTCTTTACCATAAATTTTTGGCACGGGGGTATCCTAAAAAGTGGCTCCATAGGGCCTATGCTAGGGCCAGGGCATCTCAGAGATCTGAACTACTCTCTGATAGAGGTGCTGTATCCGTATTGCCACCATCATCCAATGCCATTCGTTGCATTGGCACTTTTGACGTGTGCTCCTCTCAGGTGGTTGGCGTTCTGAGAAAACATTGGTCTATCCTTACCGCTGACCCAGATTTAGTGGAGGTACTCCCGGCCAATCCTGCTATTACCTATCGTAGGGGTAAAAATCTCCGTGACTTTTTGGTACATAGCCATTTTTCTCCCATCTCCCATAATACACCATCTACATGGTTAAAATCACCTGTAACTGGCTTCCACCCCTGCGGTAGATGTTCCTTTTGTCCTCTGATGCCTAGAGTTAGAAGTTTCACTAACCCCTCAGACAACAGACTATATCACATTAAGCAATTTCTTAACTGCCAGAGTAGCGGGATTGTCTATTTGGCTAAATGTCCCTGCCCGAAATTGTATGTCGGTAAGACTCTGCAGGAACTGAGGAGGAGAGTATCGAGACATCTTAGTACCATCAATTTGAAAGAGGATACCACTCTCTCTAGACATATGCATAAGTTCCATTCTGACAACCCCAAGCTACTCCAATTTTGGGGCATTGAACAACTAAAACTGGGACCCAGGGCTGGCAACCTAGATCAGAAACTCCTACAGGAGGAAGCACGCTGGATCCACCGCCTTGGTACCATGACCCCTCAGGGATTAAATGAGGGTTTCACTTACAGTGCCTTTCTTTGATCCGTTCTTCATTTCCCTTCATGTACTGTGTGGATGTCTCCATTGTCTACTGTTATTTTGTATGATTTCCGTATCGTCTATACTCATTTACGATTAGTTGGCGTTTTTGGTTTAGATTAATCGCCAGTATCATGTAAATTTTGCCCCCCTTTTTAATAGGGTGGCCATATCTCTATTTATGTTATGGTTTATTTTACTATGGAATCACCATTTATGACCATATATGTCTTTTAATGTGCGGCCGCGAGTACTAAATTTGTTCTATTATATTAATTATATACATTCATGATTCATTTACATATGGAGTATGTATTGTCCCTATTGGGATATTGGATACACCTATCATTGATGGGTACACCATTATGGGTAAAAAGGAGGGCTGTGGTCACTAGGGTTCATGACTGAGAGTGGGAGGGACTTTCTGACACTTTTGACATTTATGTGCTATTCAGATTGTTTTGTCTGATTATATATCGCTGTGTTCCCCTCTGATTGCACTGTACAGTTGTATATAGTATAGACTGCCCCTGCAGCCCCGATTGGGCGTCCCCTGCAAAAACGGGGGACATTACTATTCCCTTTGTTAGGGGCCAGCTGACATTTACGGCTCACATGCCGGTTTGTCAAGTTTTCGTGGCTGTCTACACTTTCCTTAGTCCCTATCATGTCAGTTTGCGACTGTGCACTTTTCCCATACTAAAGCAGGCAATGTCGACTCTGTTTTCATCATTATCTTTCTAAGTCCGATGTGGACATTGTTGCGCACGCGTGTTGCTATTGTGATAGTATCATTATATGCCTGCTCTGAGTCTGGAATGACAGCTACGGCGCCTGCGCTGACATGCGATGCTTTCTGCTGTTGCCTTAGTGCTCAACATTTTTCTAAGTGCCCATTATGTGCCATGGCGCATGCGCGGCTATTCTGAGGGAGTTTATCACGGGGCGTCTACTCTATGTCCTATTGTCAGCAACGGCGCTTGCGCTGATCCCTGATGTAGCGGTGTTTTCTCTCAGCATTTTTCTAAGTTCTTGCTATGGCCTACTGCGCATGCGTGTCTTCATTGACTAATTTTGTTGTATCGACAGTGTATCCATGTTGCTCGGTGCCTCCTATTGGCTCCTCAATAGGATGATCTCTATTGGCCGGGCAGCATCACCTGTTCTTTGCGCTGTCCTGTAGTGGCTGATTGGCGACCCGTTCCTCTACACGCCCCCCCATTTACGTCACTCCATATTGCCATAAAGGTTTCCGTTTTCTCGCCGCGTCGCCATTAGCCCCATGTACCCCTGAGGACGCTACTAGCTAGCGAAACATGTCGGGGGGGCTTTAAAGTGTGTTTTTAATTCCTGTCCTAGCCGAATTTAATGCCTATTTACTAAGTGTGGCTTCTATCTTACAAACTGGCTTTAACTCAGTCAGTATTCACCTTGGCCGTTTGAATGATTTGCCGAGCCTTCCAGCTGGCTGATTTTCACTTTCACTTCGGCACTGTGACAGTGATAATTTTAAACTGACGTTTATGTGGTCTGTCTTTTTGCTACACGTAGCTTAATAAAAAATTGTTAGTTTATTTTCCTAATTAATTGTGGGTAGTCAGGAAATAAGGGTTTTTGCTTGCCTGTTGGCATTCCTGTCTTGATTGTATATTTTACCTGCTGACTACCCAGGGTCACAATTGCTCTCTGTTCAATATCACAATTGGGTACAACTTGGGGGCATCTTCTCAAGATGCCCTCTCGCAAATTCGCTCCCAGGTTCTTCGGTCCTTTCGAAGTTCTGCGACGAATTAACCCTGTATGCTATAAACTTCAGTTGCCTCCTACTCTCAAGATTCCCAACTCGTTCCACATGTCCCTCCTTAAGCCTGTGGCTCTAAACCGCTTCAGTAAAGCTCCTAGGTCTGCAGTCGCACCCAGCGGTTCTTCTGATGTATTCGAGGTGAAGGAGATTCTGGACTATAAGAGAGCAGGAGGAAGAACTTTCTATCCAGTGGACTAGAGAGGGTTTGGTCCTGAAGAGAGGTCCTGGAAGCCAGAAGAGAACGTCAATGCCCCTACCCTCATAAGGAAACTCCTCTTACGCTCCGGACCCAAGAAGAGGGGCATAAGGGGGGTACTATCACGGCCGTGGTCGTGGACCGCCACCGTTCCTTACCTTGTGACGGCCACAACCACAGACCGCTGGCATCCTGCCAGTGTCACCTTCCTAGGAGATGCTAGCACTCGCGGCCGTCCGGCCCTGCTCTCAGTTTTAGGGTGCTCGGTCCCGGCCTTAAAGGGCCAGCACGCGCACCTGTTAAGAATTCCCTAATCCATCCCTGATCATCCTGGACTATAAAAAGGGCTCCACCTTTCCACTCCTTGCCTGAGCATTGTTGTAGTTTTCCCATGTTCATATTGCAAATGGTCCCTTAGTGTTATCCTGCTCCCGGTGTTCCTGTGCCCTGCTACTTGTATCCTGTATTCCGTGCTGTGTTTTGTTCCTGAGCCTGGTTAGTATTGGAGTCGTGTTGTGTCGCCTGCTGGTATACACCATGTCTGGTGTCATCTATCATCCCTGGTATCATTCGCCATGTCTGGCACAACATGCCACGCCTGGTACCATCCGCCATGTGTGGCGCAACCTCCAGATTCTCCCGGATCTTTCCAGACGCACATTGGCAATGAGAGCATCTCTTCGCCCTCTCAGTACTGTCCTCAAAGACCGCACTTTGCCATTTTGCTGGGGATTCCCCTTCGCTCTGACAGTGCAGTGATGGACGCTCTTCGACTCTTCATGTTCCAGATGACTTGCCATCTTTTCTAGACCAATTGGGACTTCCACCTGTTCAACTGCCCCACTGGATATCGTTTTTCACTTAGAGCCGAGAGCCCAACCAGATCAACAGAGATCGATCCCAGACCCCTTCATCACCTACCAGGTTGCCTCAGAGACCGTCAAAGCGACTACAACACTCCCAAGACTTCCAACCTCATGGCACGAGGTTACCACCTCCTGAGAACCCGGCAATGTCAGTTTAACCCCTTAAGGACCGAGACTAGTTTGGGCCTTTAGGCTCAGTGTAACGGCAGGGGGTAAGGAGACGGACAAGTGAGCCCTAATCTACCCGCCACTCTGTCCCTGCCTACTTGCAACGACCCGCCCTAGGCGACGGGGTACAACTGGGCGGCGGTCCCTGCGCTCAGTAAGTGCACGACAAACACGACAAACATACAAGGAACACAAGCAAGGAAAAGGGGCCGTTGCCCACGGCAACACCGTGAGCAACCAGAGTGGTGAACGAGCCGAGTCAAGCCAGGAGTGTGCGAGGTACAAAACGAAAAGCAGAAGAGTAGTCGGTAAGCCAGGGTCGGTATGGAGCAGGATCAAAAATAGCAGGAGCTGTAGCTGGGCCAGGAACCACAAGGAAGGAAACCAAAGCAATAACAAGCACCGAGGGACAGGAAGTGCAGGCTTAAATAGACCGAGGGCGGGAGCTAGCTGAGTCTGGCCAGGTTACGATAGGCTCTCCCACTCCTAAGCCTGCCAGCCTGAATGGTGGAAGCAGGAGTCAGTCTCAGGGATGTATTCTCAGGTGCTGACTGATAAGTTCTGGGAGTTAACCCCGCAGTGCCTGGCAGATCCTTTACAGTACCCCCCCTTTTATGAGGGGCCACCGGACCCTTTCTAAGTGGACCTGGCTTACTGGGGAAACGCAGGTGGAACCTCCTGACCAATACCCCAGCGTGAACATCCCGGGCGGGTACCCAAGTCCTCTCCTCGGGCCCGTATCCTCTCCAATGGACCAGGTACTGGAGGGAGCCTTGGACCATCTTGCTGTCCACAATCCTGGCCACCTCGAATTCCACCCCCTCCGGGGTGAGGATGGGAACAGGAGGTCTCCTCGAGGGAGCCAAGGACGGGGAGCAGCGTTTGAGGAGGGAGGCATGAAACACGTCGTGTATCCGAAAAGACGGGGGTAACTCCAGCCGGAAGGAGACAGGATTGAGGACCTCAATGACCTTATACGGCCCAATAAACCGGGGAGCAAACTTCTTGGACGGAACCTTGAGACGCAAGTTCCTAGACGACAACCACACCAGATCCCCGACCATAAACAGGGGGTTAGCAGAA
This sequence comes from Rhinoderma darwinii, assembly GCF_050947455.1. Classification (NCBI taxonomy): domain Eukaryota; kingdom Metazoa; phylum Chordata; class Amphibia; order Anura; family Rhinodermatidae; genus Rhinoderma; species Rhinoderma darwinii. Next base: position 120,246,054 of record NC_134692.1, read on the forward strand.
CGTTTTTTATCAGCCTGAGTTTTTTGTACGCTCTGGGACACCTCTAGGTTTTTCTGAACCTGGGCCCAGACTGTGCACAGTTCCCGATGAACGACCTCTACCTCGGGATTGTTGGAACTACCAGGTGAAACGGAGGAGAACCGTGGATTAAACCCAAAATTACAAAAAAAAGGAGAGACCCCAGACGAGTTACTGACCCGGTTATTAAGGGAAAATTCGGCGAGGGGAATGAAAGAGACCCAATCAAATTGACAGTCAGAGACAAAACACCTTAAGTATTGTTCTAGGGACTGATTAGTCCTCTCCGTTTGGCCATTGGTTTCAGGATGGAAGGCAGAGGAGAAGGACAGATCAATCCCCAACTTCATACAGAAGGCTCTCCAAAACAATGAAACAAATTGTACCCCTCTGTCCGAAACAATATTGACAGGGACCCCATGGAGACGCAGAATGTGTTTGACAAACAAGGTAGCCAACGTTTTGGCGTTGGGTAGTTTCTTGAGGGGCACAAAGTGGCACATCTTACTGAAGCGGTCCACCACCACCCACACCACCGACTTGCCTTGGGATGGAGGCAAATCGGTGATAAAATCCATGGAGATATGTGTCCAAGGTCTCTGGGGAATGGGCAACAAACGCAGTAAGCCCGCTGGTCGGGACCTGGGAGTCTTGGACCTAGCACAAACCTCACAAGCGGCGACGTAGGCCTTAACGTCTTTAGGCAACCCAGGCCACCAATAATTTCTGGTAATGAGGTGTTTGGTACCCAGGATGCCTGGATGGCCAGATAGTGCGGAGTCATGATTTTCCCTAAGTACCTTTAGCCGGAATTGCAGGGGAACAAACAGCTTGTTCTCAGGAAGGTTCCCGGGAGCTGCACCTTGATCAGCAGCAATTTCAGAGACTAAATCAGAATCGATCGAGGAAATGATTATACCTGGAGGCAAAATACAAGCAGGATCTTCCTCCGAAGGAGGGCTGGCCATGAAGCTACGCGACAGTGCATCAGCCTTAATATTTTTAGACCCAGCCCTATAGGTAACCAAAAAATTGAATCTGGTAAAAAATAACGCCCATCGAGCTTGTCTCGGGTTTAGCCTCCGGGCAGATTCTAGGAACACCAGATTCTTGTGGTCGGTAAGGACCGTTACCTGGTGCCTAGCCCCCTCCAGGAAGTGGCGCCACTCTTCAAATGCCCATTTAATGGCTAAGAGTTCGCGGTTGCCAATATCATAGTTACTTTCAGTTGGCGAAAACTTCCTGGAGAAGTAGGCACAGGGGCGGAGATGGGTGAGGGACCTGGTACCCTGGGACAAGACAGCCCCCACTCCCACCTCAGATGCGTCAACTTCCACGATAAATGGCTCCATTTGGTTGGGCTGAACCAGCACCGGGGCCGAGACAAAGCACTTCTTAAGGACCTCAAAAGCCTGGACAGCCTCAGGAGGCCAGTGGAGGAGATCAGCACCTTTGCGAGTGAGGTCCGTAAGGGGCTTAGCGATGACCGAGAAGTTAGCAATAAATCTCCTGTAATAATTAGCAAATCCCAAAAAACACTGTAACGCCTTCAGGGAGGCAGGTTGGACCCATTCCGCCACAGCCTGAACCTTGGCGGGGTCCATGCGGAATTCATGAGGAGTGAGGATTTGACCCAAAAATGGAATCTCCTGTACCCCAAACACACATTTTTCGGTTTTGGCAAACAGTTTATTTTCCCGAAGGACCTGGAGCACCTTCCTGACATGCTCCACGTGGGAGGACCAGTCCTTGGAAAACACCAGTATGTCATCAAGGTACACTACCAGAAAAATCCCCAGGTAATTTCTCAAAATCTCATTTATGAAATTCTGGAAGACCGCAGGGGCATTACACAACCCAAAGGGCATGACGAGGTATTCGAAATGGCCTTCGGGCGTGTTAAACGCAGTCTTCCACTCATCCCCCTCTTTGATGCGAATAAGGTTATACGCCCCCCGTAGATCCAATTTAGAAAACCATTGGGCCCCCTGAACCTGATTAAAGAGATCAGGAATCAAAGGAAGGGGATACTGGTTCCTTACCGTGACCTTATTCAGGCTACGGTAGTCAATGCATGGCCTAAGACCACCATCCTTCTTCCCCACGAAGAAGAAGCCAGCACCTACCGGAGAAGAAGAGGGACGAATGTAACCCTTGGCCAGGGATTCCTGGATATACACTCTCATAGCTTCACGTTCGGGACAAGAAAGATGAAATATCCTACCCTTAGGAAGCTTAGCTCCTGGTACCAATTCGATAGCGCAATCGTATTCTCTATGAGGAGGTAACACTTCGGAGGCCTCCCTAGAGAAAACATCAGCGAAGTCCTGAACAAACTCGGGTAGCGTATTCGCCTCCTTAGGGGGAGAAATAGAATTAACAGAAAAACATGACGTACAACATTCATTACCCCATTTGGTTAGCTCCCCAGTATTCCAGTCAAACGTAGGATTATGCAACTGCAACCAGGGAAGACCTAGCACCAAATCGTACGATAATCCCTGCATCAACAGTACAGAGCATTGCTCCAAATGCATGGAGCCAACAAGGAGTTCAAAAACAGGGGTATGCTGTGTAAAATAACCATTAGCAAGAGGAGTGGCGTCGATACCCACTACCGGGACAGGTTTAGGCAAATCAATAAGAGGCATAGCAAGGGACATAGCAAATTCCACAGACATGATATTAGTAGAGGACCCTGAATCCACAAAAGCACTGCCGGTAGCAGACCTACCACCAAAAGAGACCTGAAAGGGAAGCAAGATCTTAGTACGTTTCATATTTACGGGAAATACCTGTGCGCCCAAGTGACCTCCCCGATGATCACTTAGACGCGGAAGTTCTCTGGCTGCAACCTTACGCTTAGGACAGTTGTTCACTTGATGCTTGTCGTCCCCACAGTAGAAGCAGAGACCATTCTTCCTGCGGAATTCTCTACGTTGTTGGGGGGACACGGAGGCCCCGAGTTGCATAGGTATCTCTGAATCTTTCGGGGAGGAACGAAGCAACGGAGCTTCGGGAGGCATCATGGGGGAGTCGGAGGAGAAAACACATAAACGTTCACGTTGTCGTTCCCTGAGACGTCGGTCAAGTCGTATCGCTAAAGCCATAACCTGGTCTAGGGAGTCACAAGAGGGATAGCTAACTAGCAGGTCTTTCAGGGCATTCGACAGACCCAACCTAAACTGGCACCTTAAGGCAGGGTCATTCCACCGAGAAGCTACGCACCACTTCCGAAAGTCAGAGCAATACTCCTCAACAGGTCTCTTACCCTGACTTAAGGTCACCAGCTGACTCTCGGCAAAGGCAGTCCTGTCAGTCTCGTCATAAATAAGTCCGAGAGCAGAAAAGAAACAATCAACGGAGGAAAGTTCAGGGGCGTCAGGAGCCAAGGAGAAGGCCCACTCTTGGGGCCCTTCCTGGAGCCGGGACATAATTATACCCACCCGCTGGCTCTCAGAACCTGAGGAATGAGGCTTTAAACGAAAGTAAAGCCTACAACTCTCCCGAAAGGAGAGAAAAGTCCTCCGGTCCCCTGAGAACCGGTCGGGCAACTTGAGGTGGGGTTCAAGAGGTGCGGTGCGGGGAACTACCAGGGTAGCATCAGGCTGGTTGACCCTCTGAGCCAGGGCCTGGACCTGTAGGGAGAGACCCTGCATTTGCTGAGCCAGGGTCTCACGGGGATCCATAGTGGTGTCAGGGACCAGGGGTAGACTAGGTATGGGCTTGTTATTATGTAACGGCAGGGGGTAAGGAGACGGACAAGTGAGCCCTAATCTACCCGCCACTCTGTCCCTGCCTACTTGCAACGACCCGCCCTAGGCGACGGGGTACAACTGGGCGGCGGTCCCTGCGCTCAGTAAGTGCACGACAAACACGACAAACATACAAGGAACACAAGCAAGGAAAAGGGGCCGTTGCCCACGGCAACACCGTGAGCAACCAGAGTGGTGAACGAGCCGAGTCAAGCCAGGAGTGTGCGAGGTACAAAACGAAAAGCAGAAGAGTAGTCGGTAAGCCAGGGTCGGTATGGAGCAGGATCAAAAATAGCAGGAGCTGTAGCTGGGCCAGGAACCACAAGGAAGGAAACCAAAGCAATAACAAGCACCGAGGGACAGGAAGTGCAGGCTTAAATAGACCGAGGGCGGGAGCTAGCTGAGTCTGGCCAGGTTACGATAGGCTCTCCCACTCCTAAGCCTGCCAGCCTGAATGGTGGAAGCAGGAGTCAGTCTCAGGGATGTATTCTCAGGTGCTGACTGATAAGTTCTGGGAGTTAACCCCGCAGTGCCTGGCAGATCCTTTACACTCAGAGCCCATTTTACGCAGTAATAACTCTGGAATGCTTATACCAATCCAAGCGATTCTGAGATTGTTTTCTCGTGACACATTGGACTTTATGTTAGTGGTAAAATTTGGTCGATATATTCAGTGTTTATTTGTGAAAGATTGCAAAATTTAGAGAAAATTTGGCAAAAATTTAATTTTCCTGAATTTAAATGTATCTGCTTATAAGACAGATAGTAATACCACACAAAATATTTACTAGTTCACATTTCCCATACGCCTACTTTATGTTGCCATCATTTTTTGAACATTCTTTTATTTTTCTAGATTGATACAAGGCTTAGAACTTTAGCAGCAATTTCTCACATTTTGAAGAAAATTTCAAAAGCCTCTTTTTTTCAGGGACCAGTTCAGTTCTGAAGTGGCTTTGAGCACCTCTGTATTAGAAACCTCCAAAAACACCCCATTTTAAAAACTAGACAGCATTTAGAACATTTCTTAACCCTTTAGGCGTTTCACAGGAATTTAAAGTTACACTGACCACAAAAACCTCAGCTGCCTTCAGTCCGCTCAACGACTAAATCCCCGTCAAGCCAGGTGGTCGCTGTTCTTCGCCCGTTTCCAATTTGTGCTCCACTACCGTCCCGCTGACAAGAATGTGCGGGCCGATGCCCTGTCCAGGTCTTTGAGACGGATGACACAGTGGAGTCCCTTCAAACTATCATAGACCCGTCTTGCATTGTCACTGCCAATCCTTTGCAGGTTAGAGACATCCCTCCGGGGAGGACTTTTGTTCGGTTGGCAGACAGGAGAAGAATTCTCCGATGGGTACACAGTTCTAAACTGGCTGGGCACCCTGGCGTTTGTAAAACCCGAGACCTTCTGGTGGCCCACGCTGCCCAAGGATGTTGTGGACTTTGTCTCTTCTTGCACGGGGTGTGCTTCTAACAAGGTTACTCACTCCAAGCCTGCCGGCCTGCTTCAGCCTCTGCCTGTACCCAATGCCCCCTGGCAGCACATTGCGATGGACTTTGTCACTGACCTTCCTCCCTCAACAGGATGCAACACTGTCTGGGTGGTGGTGGACCGGTTCTCTAAGATGGCACATTTTATCCCGCTGACCGGCCTACCTTCTGCTCCCCGACTGGCAAGTCTCTTTGTTCAGCACATCTTCCGCTTGCATGGCTTGCCCCTTCACATTGTGTCTGATCGGAGGGTTCAATCTACACCAAAGTTCTGGAGAGCCCTCTGTAAACTCCTGGATGTGAGATTGGACTTTTCCTCAGCCTATCACCCCCAGTCCAATGGGCAAGTCGAGAGGATCAACCAGATCATGGAGAATTCTCTCCGTCACTTCATCTCCTTACAGCATGACAACTGGGTACAGCTTCTTCCATGGGCCGAGTTCTCGTACAACAACCACACAGGCGAGTCCGCCACTTCCACTCCGTTTTACATTGTGTACATTCAACATCCTAGAGACCCTCTTCCAGTGTCTACTACTACTCAGGACAGATACTAGGAGACCCTAGCAATTGGCAGGTATATGTTGAATATAGAAGGAACAAGATGTGCCTAGAGCACATTGAAACCAATTTCCCAATTGCTGAACAATGTAGTTAAAATATAACTTTTATTATTTTGCTATTAAAGATGTCCATGGGGACATAACACTCAGCACAAACGGTTAAAATTAGTAGCCAATATTGCTTCAGCACACGCTCAGTATTCACTCGGTCTGCATGTGTTGCCAGACGGAGTGTAAATGCTCAGTTGCCAAGTCTCGTGTCAGCAGCTGCAGACTGCCGAACTATAGTGGATACGATGTGGTATGCGTGCTCAGAATTGCCAAGCAGGTTAGGCTTATTAAAATAATAGATTTAGCCCCCCCGACATGTTTCACTGTCAACACAGCGTCCTCAGGGGATCAAAACGGGGCTAGTGAGCGCGCGTGTAGATTGTCAGTCCCTTTAAAAGTTTGCGATTATCCTCACACAGGGTTCACCTGTGTAAGAACCAATTGGAGCTCAGTACAAAGACCGAGCCTCCACAGTGAGAGATTGACACATGTATTGGCCAATATGTGAGCCGTATGTGTGACCAATAGGGCTGTGTTAAGTGCGCATGGGCACCAACAGCACGGCTGGACTTAGTAAATTTTCTTGCTTTGACACTGTCATCGGCGCCTGCGTACAAGAGGCACCGATGATCTTAGTCGATTTTCAAAATTGGTAGCTGCATGTGCGCATGTCTAGGCACTTAGAAAAAAGATCACTAGATGAATCTCTGTAATAGAGATATACTATCCAGTTTGACCACTATAAAGAAAGTATAAATAGCCTACCAGGATGCAGATCACGTTTACAGGTAACATGACCACAGACAGGCTTGGTTGAACGTCCAGAGATGACTTGGACAGTATCTGAAATAGGGGTCTAAGTGTGTTAGGAACATAATGGTACCATATTCGCAGTCATATTTAACTAAGTACTCCGAAGTTTTAGTGCGCATGTCTAGGCACTTAGTAAATGCATCAGCAGGGAGTTCTCCTACCGATGGGGTACATATTATAATAAATGCATATATTTATATAACAAGTCCACCTATACTTCCACAAGGAATACGGCTCAGCCTCACTGTATTGGTTCAAGTAAAGGAAGGAGGGGAGAAGACCACAGGGACGGACAATTAGTCCAATGGACATAATAGACTACTTGAATAGTCAATGTGGAAATGTATTGTCTCTTTTTTCAATGGAGATAAGCATTGGTCTAGATGACCAGATGACAGCTGTCAATATATATATATATAAATATATACATATATATATGTATACCAATTGTGGCATTAGAGATTAGGGCGATTATAAAAAGGCTGCAAAGGTGAATCCTTCATTTAGCCCATTTGGGCTTAGGGATCTGAGCCTATGAATCCATTTTGCTTCTTCTTGCAATAGTTTTTTATCAAGATTCCCAGCTCTGGGACCCAGCTTAACTTGGGTGATGCCCCAAAATTTAAGAGCATTGATGTTTCCTTGGTGGTAAAGTCTAATATGTTTAGATAGAGGTGTATCCTCCTTCATATTGATCGTACTTTTGTGCTTCGAGATCCTTCTGCGGAGTTGTTGAATGGTCTTGCCCACGTATAATTTTGGGCAGGGGCACTGTGCGGCATAAACGATACCACTACTTTGACAATTAATGAATTGTTTTATGGTAAAGATCCTCCCATCAACTGGGTTGGAAAAGGTTTTGGTCGTCGGCATCAAAGGGCAAAAGGAGCATCTGCCACAGGGAAAGGAGCCCTGTATTGGGGGCGGAAGCCACGTTTTTTGTTCAGTTAATGGTCTCGAATAGTGACTATGTGTTAGATATTCGCGGAGGTTCTTACCTCTCCGATAAGTGATGTTGGGAATATCAGAGATTGTATCACAAATGTCACTGTCTGTTAGTAAAATAGACCAGTGTCTCTTTAAGATATTTTTAATTTGATATGAGCAATTATCAAAATTCCCTATGCATCTTATGAGGGAAGATGGTTTATTAACAGCCAGAATGGATTTATCATTCTCCTTTTTCCCATGTAGCAGATCATCCCTCGATGTTGCCCTAGCCCTAGCGTAGGCTCTATGCAGGGTTTTCTTTGGGTATCCGCGCGCGAGGAACTTTTTATATAATGTATCACATTCTAATTGGAAGGTGATTTCTTCAGAGCAGTTTCTTTTTGCTCTCAAATACTGTCCGATAGGAATACCTTTTTTAAGGGCCGGTGGATGGAAGCTTCCCCAATGCAGGAAACTGTTTGTTGCAGTTTCTTTTCTGTAGATATTAGTTTGTACTGCCCCACCAGGATCCAGGGAAATTTTTAGGTCCAAGAAGTTAATTTCATTTGAATGTATAGTGTAGGTGAATTTCATCCCAATATGATTAGTGTTGATAATATCCATGAAGTCGGAGAAAAGAGCAGTGTCCCCCTCCCAAAAGATAAGTATGTCATCTATATATCTACCCCAGAAGGAAATGTGACAAGTGAAAGGGAGTAGATCGTCGTTGAAAATTAAAGTGTCCTCCCACCACCCCAAAAATAAATTTGCGTAAGTGGGTGCACAAACAGTGCCCATGGCCGTGCCTTTAAGTTGGTGGTAGAATTTATTGTCGAAAAGAAAGTAATTGTGTGTGAGTAAAAATTGTAATAAAGATACAGTGAAGTTGTTGTGTGCCTGAAACTGAGTCCCCTTAGTGCTCAAAAAGTGTCGGACAGCACTAAGACCCAGATCGTGATTGATATTGGTGTACAGTGACTCAACATCAATAGTGGCTATTAGTGTAGTGGAAGAGACATTAGTCCCCTGGATCCTGGTGAGGGTGTCTTTTGTATCTCGTAAAAACGAGGGCAGAGCTGTGACAAAGGAAGACAGTATTTCGTTTACGTATGTACTGATACCTTGCGTTAAGTTGTCATTGCCGGAGACAATTGGTCTACCAGGTATTGGTGTGACATTTTTATGTATTTTGGGCAAGGCATAAAAAGTCGCCAGAGTAGGTGTTGCGTTATACATCGATTTGAATTCCTCCGGTGATATTATTCCATTTGACCTTGCATTGATCAGTAGTGTACGTAATTCAGATAGATATCGCTCAGTTGGATTACCATCCAATATCTTATATGTAGATGTATCGTTAAGGAGTGTCTGGACCATCGAGACATAGTCTTTACGATTAAGAATAACAATATTGCCCCCTTTGTCAGAGGGTTTGAATATAATTTCTTCGTTTTTGCTAAGTTCATCCAGTGCTGTTTTCTCCGATTTACTGAGATTACTTCGAAGCTTTTGTTTTTGCGATTGAAGTTTTTTCAGATCAGCACTGACCATTTTAACAAATATATCGATATGTGGATATTGCGATATAGGAGGTGTTAGTCGTGACTTCGGTCGTAGTGTAGAGAAAGGGCCAGTAGCCATATCAGCTGGGTACTCATTTTCATTTGCTAGTTCTTCTAGTGCCTGTAAGGTAGTCAGTTCGGTATGATTAAAAGCAGTAGTATCATCTGATTTGTTCTTGAAATATTTATGTAAGGCAAGCTTTCTTGCAAATAAATTGACATCTTTGGTCCAAGTGAATTCATCAAAATTTGGAGTGGGAGTATATGATAGGCCTTTACATAGAAGTGATGCAAGTAGTAAATCTTTCACAATTTGAACTTAGCTCACAGCAAAAATCACTTCTATGTAAAGGCCTATCATATACTCCCACTCCAAATTTTGATGAATTCACTTGGACCAAAGATGTCAATATCCACATATCGATATATTTGTTAAAATGGTCAGTGCTGATCTGAAAAAACTTCAATCGCAAAAACAAAAGCTTCGAAGTAATCTCAGTAAATCGGAGAAAACAGCACTGGATGAACTTAGCAAAAACGAAGAAATTATATTCAAACCCTCTGACAAAGGGGGCAATATTGTTATTCTTAATCGTAAAGACTATGTCTCGATGGTCCAGACACTCCTTAACGATACATCTACATATAAGATATTGGATGGTAATCCAACTGAGCGATATCTATCTGAATTACGTACACTACTGATCAATGCAAGGTCAAATGGAATAATATCACCGGAGGAATTCAAATCGATGTATAACGCAACACCTACTCTGGCGACTTTTTATGCCTTGCCCAAAATACATAAAAATGTCACACCAATACCTGGTAGACCAATTGTCTCCGGCAATGACAACTTAACGCAAGGTATCAGTACATACGTAAACGAAATACTGTCTTCCTTTGTCACAGCTCTGCCCTCGTTTTTACGAGATACAAAAGACACCCTCACCAGGATCCAGGGGACTAATGTCTCTTCCACTACACTAATAGCCACTATTGATGTTGAGTCACTGTACACCAATATCAATCACGATCTGGGTCTTAGTGCTGTCCGACACTTTTTGAGCACTAAGGGGACTCAGTTTCAGGCACACAACAACTTCACTGTATCTTTATTACAATTTTTACTCACACACAATTACTTTCTTTTCGACAATAAATTCTACCACCAACTTAAAGGCACGGCCATGGGCACTGTTTGTGCACCCACTTACGCAAATTTATTTTTGGGGTGGTGGGAGGACACTTTAATTTTCAACGACGATCTACTCCCTTTCACTTGTCACATTTCCTTCTGGGGTAGATATATAGATGACATACTTATCTTTTGGGAGGGGGACACTGCTCTTTTCTCCGACTTCATGGATATTATCAACACTAATCATATTGGGATGAAATTCACCTACACTATACATTCAAATGAAATTAACTTCTTGGACCTAAAAATTTCCCTGGATCCTGGTGGGGCAGTACAAACTAATATCTACAGAAAAGAAACTGCAACAAACAGTTTCCTGCATTGGGGAAGCTTCCATCCACCGGCCCTTAAAAAAGGTATTCCTATCGGACAGTATTTGAGAGCAAAAAGAAACTGCTCTGAAGAAATCACCTTCCAATTAGAATGTGATACATTATATAAAAAGTTCCTCGCGCGCGGATACCCAAAGAAAACCCTGCATAGAGCCTACGCTAGGGCTAGGGCAACATCGAGGGATGATCTGCTACATGGGAAAAAGGAGAATGATAAATCCATTCTGGCTGTTAATAAACCATCTTCCCTCATAAGATGCATAGGGAATTTTGATAATTGCTCATATCAAATTAAAAATATCTTAAAGAGACACTGGTCTATTTTACTAACAGACAGTGACATTTGTGATACAATCTCTGATATTCCCAACATCACTTATCGGAGAGGTAAGAACCTCCGCGAATATCTAACACATAGTCACTATTCGAGACCATTAACTGAACAAAAAACGTGGCTTCCGCCCCCAATACAGGGCTCCTTTCCCTGTGGCAGATGCTCCTTTTGCCCTTTGATGCCGACGACCAAAACCTTTTCCAACCCAGTTGATGGGAGGATCTTTACCATAAAACAATTCATTAATTGTCAAAGTAGTGGTATCGTTTATGCCGCACAGTGCCCCTGCCCAAAATTATACGTGGGCAAGACCATTCAACAACTCCGCAGAAGGATCTCGAAGCACAAAAGTACGATCAATATGAAGGAGGATACACCTCTATCTAAACATATTAGACTTTACCACCAAGGAAACATCAATGCTCTTAAATTTTGGGGCATCACCCAAGTTAAGCTGGGTCCCAGAGCTGGGAATCTTGATAAAAAACTATTGCAAGAAGAAGCAAAATGGATTCATAGGCTCAGATCCCTAAGCCCAAATGGGCTAAATGAAGGATTCACCTTTGCAGCCTTTTTATAATCGCCCTAATCTCTAATGCCACAATTGGTATACATATATATATATGTATATATTTATATATATATATATATTGACAGCTGTCATCTGGTCATCTAGACCAATGCTTATCTCCATTGAAAAAAGAGACAATACATTTCCACATTGACTATTCAAGTAGTCTATTATGTCCATTGGACTAATTGTCCGTCCCTGTGGTCTTCTCCCCTCCTTCCTTTACTTGAACCAATACAGTGAGGCTGAGCCGTATTCCTTGTGGAAGTATAGGTGGACTTGTTATATAAATATATGCATTTATTATAATATGTACCCCATCGGTAGGAGAACTCCCTGCTGATGCATTTACTAAGTGCCTAGACATGCGCACTAAAACTTCGGAGTACTTAGTTAAATATGACTGCGAATATGGTACCATTATGTTCCTAACACACTTAGACCCCTATTTCAGATACTGTCCAAGTCATCTCTGGACGTTCAACCAAGCCTGTCTGTGGTCATGTTACCTGTAAACGTGATCTGCATCCTGGTAGGCTATTTATACTTTCTTTATAGTGGTCAAACTGGATAGTATATCTCTATTACAGAGATTCATCTAGTGATCTTTTTTCTAAGTGCCTAGACATGCGCACATGCAGCTACCAATTTTGAAAATCGACTAAGATCATCGGTGCCTCTTGTACGCAGGCGCCGATGACAGTGTCAAAGCAAGAAAATTTACTAAGTCCAGCCGTGCTGTTGGTGCCCATGCGCACTTAACACAGCCCTATTGGTCACACATACGGCTCACATATTGGCCAATACATGTGTCAATCTCTCACTGTGGAGGCTCGGTCTTTGTACTGAGCTCCAATTGGTTCTTACACAGGTGAACCCTGTGTGAGGATAATCGCAAACTTTTAAAGGGACTGACAATCTACACGCGCGCTCACTAGCCCCGTTTTGATCCCCTGAGGACGCTGTGTTGACAGTGAAACATGTCGGGGGGGCTAAATCTATTATTTTAATAAGCCTAACCTGCTTGGCAATTCTGAGCACGCATACCACATCGTATCCACTATAGTTCGGCAGTCTGCAGCTGCTGACACGAGACTTGGCAACTGAGCATTTACACTCCGTCTGGCAACACATGCAGACCGAGTGAATACTGAGCGTGTGCTGAAGCAATATTGGCTACTAATTTTAACCGTTTGTGCTGAGTGTTATGTCCCCATGGACATCTTTAATAGCAAAATAATAAAAGTTATATTTTAACTACATTGTTCAGCAATTGGGAAATTGGTTTCAATGTGCTCTAGGCACATCTTGTTCCTTCTATATACTACTACTCAGGTACCCGCTGCTGACTCTGCATTTGGGGACTACGGCGGTGCAGCCTATTGGGTCCACATACCCACAAACCGTGACACTCGACACAATAAAAGTGCCCCATAAGTAACCGTGCCCTGCAGATACAAGTGAATGTGGCTGTCACCATAAATTGTATGTGCCATGCGGGGCGGGCCCCCTCATGCTTCGGTATGGCTGCTATAGTGGGCAGGGGGCCCTAAGAGGATGGAGGCCCTGAGCAATTGCCCAGTTTACCCCACCTAATGCCCTGGGTGTGCTAAAATAGGTCTAATATGTATAACCACCATTGAACAAGATTTTTCTACTATTTGGGGATGCCATGTTCTCTGTTACCTTGGAGGCACCTAGGTCTGCATAGGATCTGTAGACACAAGATGATAGGAAACTTTTAATGACTATTTGTAGAGTCGCTTTATTTTTCATCTTTCATCATTTTTGTTTGCAAAAGTGGACATAACGTTTCAATTTATTAATTTATTTTTCATACGCCAAAGACAAATGTCCTAAGATACAATAGGTGGGGGATATAAGATATGACCATCACCAATTCCCAAAACAGAGAAGTTGTGACACTACCCGAACCTGATTACTATACATTGCCATGGGAATCAACGGTGCTATATTGGCACCCAGAAGAAAAACGGAGTACAAAGCCATATATATAAAAGTATAACAATTTTATTGACATAAAGGTTAGACAAACAATTAAAAATTGGTATCAAAACAGAGAAGACTCTATAAAAGTTCACATGTACATGACAAGATAACAGAACCAATGCCGTAGACTAAGTATACTGTGGTCTCCATATTAGGGGTATAGGTAGTGCAGTATTCTGAGAGTGGCAATATCCTATCTTAGGCCTCATTTACACGAGCGTGTGCGTTTCGCGCAGGCAAAAAAACGCAGCGTTTTGCGTGCGCAAAAGGCACTTGACAGCTCCGTGTGTCATCGGTGTATGATGCGCGGCTGCGTGATTTTCGCGCAGCCGCCATCATAGAGATGAGGCTAGTCGACGTCAGTCACTGTCCAGGGTGCTGAAAGAGTTAACTGATCGGCAGTTACTCTTTCAGCACCCTCGACAGTGAATTCCGATCACCATATCGAGTACCCTGTTTAAAAAAAAAAGAGGTTCGTACTTACCGAGAACTTCCCGGCCGTTGCCTTGGTGACGCGTCTTTGGTGACGCGCCTCTCTTGACATCTGGCCCCACCTCCCTGGATGACGCGGCAGTCCATGTGACCGCTGCAGCCTGTGCTTGGCTTGTGATTGGCTGCAGCTGTCACTTGGACTGAATTGTCATCCCGGGAGGTCAGACTGGAGGAAGAAGCCGGGAGTTATCGGTAAGTCAGAACTTTTTTTTTTTTTACACGTTCACGTATATTGGGATCGGAAGTCACTGGTGCTGAAACAGTTTAACTCTTTCAGCACCCTGGACAGTGACTGTCTCCTGCCGGGTTCGGTCAAAGCGAGTTCGGCCGAACCCGGTAAAGTTCAGTTCAGTCATCTCTAAGACACTCCGTTCGGATGTTTGTAAACAGAAAAGCACGTGGTGCTTTTCTGTTTACATTCAGTTTGACAGCTCTTGCGCGAATCACGCAGTTCGCACAGAAGTGCTTCCGTGCGACCTTCGTGGTTTTCACGCACCCATTGACTTCAATGGGTGCGTGATGCGCGAAAAACGCAGATTTTTAGAACGTCGTGAGTTTTTTTCAGCGCACTCACGCTGAGCAAAACTCACGGACTGTCTGCATGCCCCCATAGACTTGTATAGGTCCGTGCGACCCGCGTGAAAAGCACGGGTGTCTCACGGACATATATCACGTTAGTGTAAATGAGGCCTAAAAGTGCAAGTGCATGAAATTTGGACAAAACAGTGCATATAAAGAAAGGAGAATCCAGTGGTATTAGAAATAAAACAGCTCCTTACCCTAATGATATTTTTCACAATGATATGTTTATTTACAGCAATAGTCTTTATGAATATTGCGTAGCACTATTTTACTCATATTTGAAAGTAGCTTTTGCAATTTTGCAGAATGACTTGCTACTCTATATTTCTATATCTTATCACTGAGTTGTCATAAGCACTCTGATGAGATAACTAGTTCTCACTTTTGCAATATGACCACACACTTAATATTGTGGGGGAGGCATTCTTATATATTTTCTCCCCCATTTTTGCAGTAGATTTCACCTTCAATTACATGCAGATATGCACCTTTTTTCAGATCACTAACACTATAAGACAGCATAGGTGTTGCACTGAGATACGAATAGAGTATAGGTTTTTGGGAGGAGCGAGGAGAGGGGCTAGCATTCTCTTTTCTATTTACCTTTTTTTAGCTGACCAATGAGGTGCGCACTCTGTTTGTGTGTGGCCGGCGGTAATGTCTGCCCCCTTCCTGCCCCCTATAGTGCACTGCTCATGTCCGGAATTCCTGATACGCGCCAGGAACCCGGATGTGCGCTACAGCACTGGGGGCCGGAAGTGGGGCATGTCTCGCTTCCGGTTACGCCAATAGATTTGCGCCGGATACTCATTGGCGTTTTGCTAATCAAAAAACATCTGAGACATTCCATATTTAAACAGCAATCGCTGAAACAGGACACTATACACCCCCTGAGGAAGCATCGATCACGAAATGCGGGTTGGGGTCTTGCACATGACATGCAGGCTTTTAGGACCACAGAAATGGGTAAGGAGCTGTTTCATTTCCAATACCACTGGCTTCTCCTTTCTTTATATGGAATGTTTTGTCCAAATTTCATGCACTTGCACTTTTAGATAGGATATTGCCACTCTCAGATTACTGCACTACCTATACCCCTAATATGGAGACCACAGTATACTTCGTCTACGGCATTGGTTCTATTATCCTGTCATGTACATGTGAACTTTTATAGAGTCTTCTCCATTTTGATACCATTTTTTAATTGTTTGTCTAACCTATATGTCAATAAATTTTTTATACTTTTATATATATGGCTTTGTACTCCGTTTCTTCTGTATGGCATTAATCTTGGAGTGGCCCAACTGTTATGAAAGGGAAGGTTTTCCTTGTGGACACAACTTAGCCTGACACTACATTGTTCTAGGAGTTTATATATTTGTTATATTGGCACTCTATCTAGATCAGGGGTCTCAAGCATGCTGCCCGCGGGCTGCATGTGGCCCCTGGGGCTGTCATCTGCGGCCCGAGGGACACCGAGCCTCTAGTATCGGCTCTGCTCCAGGACTCTGGAATTCCCTGACATCGCTGTCCACATATGAACAGCGATGTCTGGGGCTTCTCCAGAGCCCGGATTCCCGTGCAGAGCGCTAGTATAGTCTCTGCTCCAGGACTCTGTGGAATTCCCTGACATCGCTGTCCATATATCGACATTGTGTCAGGGTCTTCCCCAGAGCGGAGTCCCGGGAAGAGCGCTAGTACAGGATCTGCTCCGGGACTCTGTGGAATCTTCTGACATCGCTGTCCACATATGGACAGGGTTGTCAGGGTCTTCCCCAGAGTCCCGGGCAGAGCGCTAGTATAGTCTCTGCTCTGGGACTCTGGGGAAGCCTCTAACATCGCTCTCCATACATCGACAGTGATGTCAGGAGCTTCCCCAGAGCAGGAGTCCCAGTGATGTCAGGAGCACAGCTGGAGTCCCAGGAAGAGCCTGCTAGCGCTCTGCCCGGGACTCCAGCTCTGGGGTTGCCTCTGACATCCATGTCCATATATGGACAGTGATGTCAGGAGCAGAGCTGGAATCCCAGGCAGAGTGCTAGAAGCGGCTCTGCTCCAGGACTCCAGCTCTGGGCAAGCCCCTGACATCACTGTCCATATATGGACACTGATGTTAATGGCTTCCCCAGAGTTCCGGCGCAGAGCCTATACTAGTGCTCTGCTCCGGGACTCCAACTCCGGGGTTGCCCCTGATATCACATTCCGGTCCAGGAGGATCCCCTGACATCCCTGTGTATGGACAGTGATGTCAGGGGCTCCAACAGTAGAGGAATCCCCAGCCAAATCGTTGGCAACACTCTGGCTGGCTGATTCCACTCCTAGAGGGAGCCCCAATGGAGCTATCTACTTGGGGTGTGTGTGGCATTATCTGCAGAGGGTACTGTGGCAGCATCTGTGGAGGGCACTGTGGCAGCATCTGTGGCGGGCACTGTGGCAGCATCTGTGGAGGGCACTGTGGCAGCATCTGTGGAGGGCACTGTGGCAGCATCTGTGGAGGGCACTGTGGCAGCATCTACGGAGGGCACTGTGGCAGCATCTATGGAGGGCACTGTGGCAGCATCTACAGAGGGCACTGTGGCAGCATCTACAGAGGCCACTGTGGCAGCATCTACAGAGGCCACTGTGGCATTATCTAGGGGTGTGTTGCATTATCTACAGAGGGCACTGTGGCATTATCTACAAAGGGCACTGTGGCAGCATCTACAGAGGGCACTGTGGCAGCATCTAAAGAGGGCACTGTGGCAGCATCTACAGAGGGCACTGTGGCAGCATCTACAGAGGGCACTGTGGCAGCATCTACAGAGGGCACTGTGGCAGCATCTACAGAGGCCACTGTGGCATTATCTAGGAGTGTGTTGCATTATCTACAGAGGGCACTGTGGCATTATCTACAAAGGGCACTGTGGCAGCATCTACAGAGGGCACTGTGGCAGCATCTACAGAGGGCACTGTGGCAGCATCTACAGAGGGCACTGTGGCAGCATCTACAGAGGGCACTGTGGCAGCATCTACAGAGGGCACTGTGGCAGCATCTACAGAGGCCACTGTGACATTATCTAGGAGTGTGTTGCATTATCTACAGAGGGCACTGTGGCATTATCTACAAAGGGCACTGTGGCAGCATCTACAGAGGGCACTGTGGCAGCATCTACAGAGGGCACTGTGGCAGCATCTACAGAGGGCACTGTGGCAGCATCTACAGAGGGCACTGTGGCAGCATCTACAGAGGGCACTGTGGCAGCATCTACAGAGGGCACGGTGGCAGCATCTACAGAGGGCACTGTGGCAGCATCTACAGAGGGCACTGTGGCAGCATCCACAAAGGGCACTGTGGCAGCATCCACAGAGGGCTCTACTGTGGCAGCATCCACAGAGGGCACTGTGGCACTATTTAAAAAGGGGCTGCCCAATCTTGACATGTGCTTCTGCCAAACACTGCTAACTGAGCCGCCGGACTGCATTTAGCAACATTTAAACTGGATTGTTGAAATAAGCACGTGGAGAATTCTCTCAAATTTTAAACCTAGCGGTATTATTATAGTAATATAGTGTTATAGTAGATTAAATAACTAATTGATTAACAATAATTTTGTATTGTATCAAATTTTAAAGTAATGCGGCCCGTCAACTTCCCATTTTTTCTATATGTGGCCCACTTACCCGGCCGAGTTTGAGACCCCTGATCTAGATGATAAAATAAGAGGGAATACCCCTTTAAGGTTTAGATATAAAATTAGGTGGGCTATAATTGGAAAGGAAACATTGATTAGCAGCCCCAAGCAAGGAGAAGTCCAAGTGGAAACTTTACAAAGATGGGCATGGTGAAAGGAAAGTAAACAGCCCCTCAGAGAACCAATCTCAACCCC